>NC_143034.1:9305000-9472500 GCF_057628025.1 Oncorhynchus mykiss
CAGGGAGAAGAGATGGATTCACTAGAGACAGAGAGAAGAGGAGAGAGGGAGAGGTGGAGAGACAGGGAGGTAGATAGACAGGGAGAGAGGGGGAGGTAGAGAGACAGGGAGAAGAGATGGATACACTAGAGACAGAGAGAAGAGGAGAGAGGGGTAGGTGGAGAGACAGGGAGGTAGATAGACAGGGAGAAGAGATGGATACACTAGAGACAGAGAGAAGAGGAGAGAGGGAGAGGTGGAGAGACAGGGAGGTAGATAGACAGGGAGAAGAGATGGATACACTAGAGACAGAGAGAAGAGGAGAGAGGGAGAGGTGGAGAGACAGGGAGGTGGAGAGACAGGGAGGGAGAGGGAGGTAGAGAGACAGGGAGGTAGATAGACAGGGAGGTAGAGAGACAGAGAGAAGAGATGGATACACTAGAGACAGAGAGAAGAGGAGAGAGGGAGAGGTGGAGAGACAGGGAGGTAGATAGACAGGGAAAGAGGGGGAGGTAGAGAGACAGGGAGGTGGAGAGACAGGGAGGTGGAGAGACAGGGAGAGAGGGGGAGGTAGAGAGACAGAGAGGTAGAGAGACAGAGAGAAGAGGAGAGAGGGGGAGGTGGAGAGACAGGGAGAGAGGGGGAGGTAGAGAGACAGGGAGGTAGATAGACAGGGAGAGAGGGGGAGGTAGAGAGACAGGGAGGTGGAGAGACAGGGAGAGAGGGGGAGGTAGAGAGACAGGGAGGTGGAGAGACAGGGAGGTAGAGAGACAGAGAGAGAGGGGGAGGTAGAGAGACAGGGAGAGACGGGGAGGTAGAGAGACAGGGAGAGACAGGGAGGTAGAGAGACAGGGAGAGACAGGGAGGTAGAGAGACAGGGAGGTAGAGAGACAGGGAGAGAGGGGGAGGTAGAGAGACAGGGAGAAGAGGGGGAGGTAGAGAGACAGGGAGGTAGATAGACAGGGAGAGAGGGGGAGGTAGAGAGACAGGGAGGTGGAGAGACAGGGAGAGAGGGGGAGGTAGAGAGACAGGGAGGTGGAGAGACAGGGAGGTAGAGAGACAGAGAGAGAGGGGGAGGTAGAGAGACAGGGAGAGACGGGGAGGTAGAGAGACAGGGAGAGACAGGGAGGTAGAGAGACAGGGAGAGACAGGGAGGTAGAGAGACAGGGAGAGACAGGGAGGTAGAGAGACAGGGAGAAGAGATGGATACACTAGAGACAGAGAGAAGAGATGGATACACTAGAGACAGAGAGAAGAGGAGAGAGGGGGAGGTAGAGAGACAGGGAGAGACGGGGAGGTAGAGAGACAGGGAGAGACAGGGAGGTAGAGAGACAGGGAGAGACAGGGAGGTAGAGAGACAGGGAGAGACAGGGAGGTAGAGAGACAGGGAGGTAGAGAGACAGGGAGAGAGGGGGAGGTAGAGAGACAGGGAGAAGAGATGGATACACTAGAGACAGAGAGAAGAGATGGATACACTAGAGACAGAGAGAAGAGGAGAGAGGGGGAGGTAGAGAGACAGGGAGAGACGGGGAGGTAGAGAGACAGGGAGAGACAGAGAGGTAGAGAGACAGGGAGGTAGAGAGACAGGGAGAGAGGGGGCGGTAGAGAGACAGGGAGAGAGGGGGAGGTAGAGAGACAGGGAGAGAGGGGGAGGTAGAGAGACAGGGAGAGAGGGGGAGGTAGAGAGACAGGGAGAAGAGATGGATACACTAGAGACAGAGAGAAGAGATGGATACACTAGAGACAGAGAGAAGAGGAGAGAGGGGGAGGTAGAGAGACAGGGAGAGACGGGGAGGTAGAGAGACAGGGAGAGACAGAGAGGTAGAGAGTGTAGTGGCAAATCGGTTCAAATATGACACAACCAAGAACTTTGTGAAAATCAATATAGACTTTTAATACAACAGTATCATAAGCCGGAGCGGTCCGCGGAACACACACACTTTTTCAGAGCCCTCGCTCTGAGTTATACACCTACCATATAAGTCCCTCCCATATGCAAATTAAGTTACATCCCAATCCGTGCTTCCTGCTTGTTCAGCCCAATAACGCCCCCATCTGCTTTCCATTAGATCCTAATGGTGACAAGACCCTTGCTTTGACCCTTCACTCAGCTTAATGCGTTCTCCTGTTTGTGTGTTATCTAGGGTCAGCAGACTATGTGTCTCTTCTGTTTTTAGCATGCTCAGCTATACTAAAAATACTATACATTCCCCTTTCCTGTGGCCTGTGTTCATACCCTGTAATTAACTCCATGTGTCCCTTTTGGTGTCTTTCATCTCCTTTAGCTTTAGGGTGCCTAGCTGTTCTGGTCGCCTTCTCTTCATATGGTTGTCTAAGATCAAACAGACTTGTCTCCTGTGATGTGATTGATGTCTGTAATCCATCAATTGGTCCTTTGGCTGACCCCCTCCTTAGACAACCTCTGACCTTTGTATGTCCAGCTGCCCTAGGTGTTGCCCTCTCCCATGGCCCCACTCTGGCTTCCTGTCCTATACAATAGACAATGTACCTTACCAGAATGGCAAATGCATCCCTCTTTTATATAGGACAGTATATTTATCCATATATGTACCTAATTTCTCCCACATAACCCCCCTCTGGTGCTTTAATAAGCACCAAAAACTTAAAAAGGACATATATGGAACATAATATCAACAGTCGATTATCAAAAAAAATATTTTTAAATAAAAAATAAAAAATAATAAAAAATAAAACTTCCTAATCACCTACACCAAACATCTCTAGTATTTCATAAGAGTAAAATATCTAGTTCGGTATAGAAACAAAAAAGAATACATTATCTTTTGTTAAAGCATGAGCATGTAAATACATAACCTTGTCTGAGGTTCTCAGCTACGCGAAAAAGAAAAATATATATAATAAAGCAATGACTCAAATAATAAATTGAATATGAGAAAACACTAGGCCTCCATGCAGTTACAAAATAAAATTGACACATCATTCTACATTTAAGCTTTCCACATGATTCTCCCTCTCAGACACCTCTCCAACAACCGTGATACCATCAATACCAACTTCTGTTAGAAGATTAAGGACATGGTCCGTAGACACTTGTAACTGGGATATCCCACTGTTACCTACATGTTTTTAAATATAACCTAGCATTTTAGAAGGCAAAACTAACTTTTAATTAAAAGAAACCAGATATATTCATTGATATACCTATAAAAACATTTGATAAAACATACTAAAACACAAGGCCGTGAGCAAAAGTAGACCTTACATAACACCTCTTGTACTTACTACGGAAATTACCCTTTTTGTGGATATGCATCAGTTGACTTTCTTATGAATTTGGAATGACAGCATAACTGTCCATTTTCATCAGTATAGTGGCCTGGCCTACCCGGCACAGGATCATCTATCACCGGAGTGTCAGCTCTACTTACAACCATATGTTTAACCGTTGTCTGGATCACAAGTGATTTCACCCAGGGTAAAACACAACAAAATACAATACCCAGAGCCAATAACCCCCCTTCCAGCATAAAGGCCGTCCTAGCAAACATGGCTCCCCATTTCCCCAATGCTAAGTCCAACCAATCCCAAACATGAGAGTCCACCCCAGCATTTTTCTTAACCTCTTCTCTTAACCCTTTAAGTTTAGCCATAGCGATTGCAAGGGATCCATTAGGCACAGTGTTATTGGGAATAAAGGTGCAACAATCATCCCCGAACATAACACAAACTCCACCCTTCTCTGCAAAAAGCCAATTGAGAGCCTGTCTATTTTGGCAAGACATTTTACTGGTATCCTGTACCTGTTCCCCCAACGCCGTTAAAGCCGAGTCAGTATAGTTAATGAATCTCTGTTGGTTATAGTATATGTAATTAATCCACTCTAAATTCTTATTTGGTGTTATCCACAAAAATATAGATTCAAATCCAGATTTAACTTCATCTCTTGCCTTGAACTCCCGAGGTACCCCTCTAGGCTGTCCAATTGCATCAAAGTATACCTCAGTGTCTTTCTCATACGCCCTCTTAACTCTAGAGTTAACATAACCATTATTAAATCACCCCATGATGACTACCTGTTGAATTGCTCTAACTAAGGTACAAAGACCCGTCCATCCATCTGGCAGTACATTCAACAGTTTGTCATTCCCACACATCCAGAAACTATCCGCAATACTTCTGTCTAATTGAGGTCCATTTAATTCAGTTTTAATGTCATAGGCAGCACAATCCTTGTCTCCTAATCCAATCTCGTTTAACATGGTTCTGCCTCTAGTGCTCCCTCGAGCAATCCTACATTCTATGTCACACAAGGGAATGTAGTATTTTCTCTGAATATTGAACATTTTACATTTAACGCATTCTTCAAATTATGCAGGTTCAGGTACTATCAAAAGATCAGACAAAGGTGATTTTCTACACAAAATACAATTGTCCCTCCTATGTTTATTTCTGCTGTATACTTAGCCTAATCGTACCACTCATTCTTCACTATTCATTTCATGTGGTGTCCTTGAGTGGTTCAGAGTCTGGTATGTCTGTGTCTGTCATCTTTGCAATGTTCTTATCTTGAGGTAGGTCATTAAAGTTAGTCAAAAAGTTCAAAATGTCAGTAAAGAACCCTCCTGGTTCTGATGCTTTCTAGCTACCACAGGCTCTTCCTGTTTAGGTATTGGCGTAAGACCAATTCTGAATGACTGAGGAACTACTCCCTTCAGCCAATCTTGTTCTCATTATTTCACCTATTAATTCTTCACCTTCAACTGGTTCAATCTGATTCATGGTGAGCACCCACTCGTCTACTTCTTTGGTTAACGTCAGGTCACATCCTTTTGAGTCCCAAATGACTTCTCTCTTCGTTCGATGATATGTCCATCCACCAAATGCAATCTCCGGTAAGGGTTTGATCCTTTTGTCTTCTCTTCTTCTGTTTCAGTTATATGTTGAGGTGGAACAGAGATTCTAACCTTGTCAGTCTTTTTAGATTGTTTGACTGGTTCCTCTCTTCTCTTCCTGTTTCCACCCTACATCTTGATTGTGCGTGAGTCTGTTGTTGCTATACTAGCGTTCACTGTTACTTCTGTTATGTCAATATCATTGTTCTTCTGTGGCTCTAACTTCAAGTGTCTGTTAAGGAGACCATTCAAGAGCTGAAAAGTCAATTTTGGGGAAATCCCCATTTTCTTCAGCTTGCTGGACTTTTCCTCCTCTTTGCGGGGTCTCTCCTTCTGTTCCTGTGAGGCCTCTCCTCCTCTGTCTTCCCCTGAGGCTCCCTCCTCAGGCCGGACTGTGCTTCCATCTGGAAGGTGACCATTTCAGGGAAGAGATGTTCACATTCTTTAGGCGATACCTCGGGGTCCCGCTGTAGAAGGCTTCCGTCAACAGAGTCTGCCCCAACAAGTATATCATCAGGAGTGGCAGACATGTTACCCCCTCCCACTTCTGGGCTTTCTGGCCATACTGGAGGAAACTTTGGTTGTTTGTCTCTTTTCTTTTCAGGCTCTTTTTCCCTGGTTCGTTCTTCTGAGTATGTTAGCCGATGCACTCGTTGTATCTGGTCTGCCATTTTCTTGATTCCTCCCCGGCGCTTTGATCGATTCCGCTGCTCCTGCTCCCTCCGGGGTCCCTTCTGGTGAATCAGCATCCTCTGTGTCCTCATCTCTGTATGGTTGTGTCCTTCTCTCCGTCGGGACTCGGGTGCAGTGGTTTAGATGATACCACGTCTTGCTTCCTTTCACTTGGACGGCCGTGTTTGTGGCTGTTGCCACCTCGTAGGGTCCTTCCCTCCTCGGCTGATCCCACTTCCTTCGGAACACTCAAACGTAGACTCGATCTCCTGGTATCACTGGGAGAGATCCTTCTGGTCCCCTTGGATCATCAGATGTGGAACCTCTCATCCTGGTTCAGATTTCTGCCTTCTTTCTATGGGGCATTCATACTTAGAGACTTATGGCCTCTGTTCTATGATTACACCATACATTCTCTTACTTCCATCACTCATCACACAAACTGACATTCCAGCTGAAGCTGGAGAACCCTTCTCCATCTGGTTTCCTAAACATAAGACTTGGAAAACAAAGGACAAAACATAACAGTATTGACAATGTTATGTGTTATGCATGACTGTATTCATGAATACTGAAATCTGAGACCATGACAATTCCCACTCTCTCTTCACCTGACTCTATGCCTCCAGGATACTTTTCTGCTGGACTCCACAAAAATGGAGGCCCTAATTGGCTTCCTCGTGCTTTCATCCAGTCTTCCCCTTTCGGCCGCAGGTTCTGAGAGGTGTTCCCAAACCATGTCATTTTTTACTTAGTTCCCCATCTGCTCTGTTTCAACTGATAAACATGTGCATAACCTTAATCAACATTATTCCTTCTTAAAGTAATTCAACACGGAATGGGCTTCCACATTGAGCCTTCAACATGTGGTTTAGAGTACAACTACCCTAACATATATCCTTATTCACATGATACATTATCAAATAAAACAAATAACCCCCAAACTCAACCCAGTATGTCTACAGTAGAATCTAGTCTCTCTCTCTTTCGTTTTGTTTCACGTCCTCTGTCATGGTGTTTTCAAGCTCACCCATTATTCAGCTGGACCTTACTTCTTGTGAAACTTATGCACCCATCATAGAGAGACATGACAATCTTTACCACTGCAGGTGCTGTAAGAAGTATATCCCCAGCCCGGTGTATCTTGATGTACACTCAGTTTCCAGAATTCAGCCCATGCCCTTCCATCTGGCGTCTTTTCCTGGGAACATACATACTAACTCATGGGTTATTTCCTGACAACAGACTTTCTTCTTAGAGCAAGATCACTAAATCTTAATTTTTAAATAACAGCCCTATGTAAACATTCTGTCTTAAATACCTGGCCTCTTGCCACAAAAATATTCATAATGATAGCCAAATTATGGTCCCTACCGTAACTGCTGCAAGAATAACATGTAATCAGTCAAGTGTCTTCCAGTTGAAAGAATATCCAATCCTAACAAAACTAAATCCTAAGCTTCTTAAACTTTTGCTCTAGTGTTCAAAATGCCACTACTTATCACTTTTACCATAATCTAGGTATGTGTAATGTTCTATTTACTTTTAGAATTGTCCCTATATTTTTACAAAACCAACTGTCCTTCCTTTTCTGTGAATTATCTTGTCTATCAATATACACTGTTTCTAGAAATAACACCCCCCTCTTGTTACCATAACCTTCATATATGAGCCCCCAATGTAGTTACAGTTTTTCTAACCCATAACACATAAGTCACTACTCCTAATTTCCTTCCATAGTTTGATACATACTTAAACATTCTCAAATCATTTTTAGTCAATTTATATCAGTCCCTCCTCAGGAAAAATATACACTCTTATTTTCCTCAAACCAAAAATAAATTGACCAAACAAGAAAAATGGTAAAGTAAATTATAATGACTGCATATTTTGCAATAAATTACCACTATTTGTAATGTCTTCTTCATCCTTGGGTGTTATCACACAACAGACTATACTTTTTATTCAATTACTTATGTCATTCCAATGTATCACTCCAATTACTATGATATTGTAAAATAAAAGAAACAAAAACCTTTAATTTAATATTCTGTAAATTCTGTCAATCACCCTGTCTCAGGATTAGTTTCCAGAGCTTCCCTAGGCCTAATAAATTTAAACAGTCCTATAACCAAAACATAACTAAATGTTGTTTATAAATTTCACACCCACTTGGTGTTATGATAGTCTCTCCCAAGCATGAATGCATTCTGACATTACATTTCCATGATAACTCCCTTATTCTACTGGCGATCTCTCAGATGAGTTACAGATTATGTAGTTATCATCATAACCCTTGCAGAAACCCCCACTCCAATAACCTATTTGGAGTAACTGTTATCCCTTGTTTACATATATTTCCATTTTATATGTAGAATGAACAAAGCACATTTTGTATTTACCCAAAGACCATAACCCCAGGGAACTGATATGTTCTCCTATAACCCCATGTTAAATAAAAATAAACCTATTTGAATAACTAGTCAATTCAAGATTACAACTCTTCATCTTTTTCCCAAGGAAATAATGGAATTTCAAAGTGATTCTACACTTTGAACAGAAACTGGTGTTTCTCAATCATTTTATAATTAAATCCCACCTATTCCAAAAATTTCTAGTGAAGTTGATCAGTCTTCACGGGAAATTCTTAGAGTTCAGGGCATTCGACACCATTATAATGTTTTCACTCTTTTTTCTTTAGAAACATCTTAACCACACTTTCAAAAGCACTTCCATCCTTCTGCATACCCAATTTGAAACCGAACTGAAAAACCCATTGAAAATGTAACCCCTTTTTTCTGGAAAAGAAATGTACATTTCGTTAACATTCACCATGCCACCCTCTAAATCAGCAAGCCAACAGTAACACACATACTAAAATCCCCTCACTTATCCCGAGCATGCGATAAAAGCTCCAGCCATGCACAGAACGCACAATTCCCCCCTGCTCGGCCATCTGTATCCTACCCTTAGAAATTGAATACACCCATACTCTACAATTTGCTTTTCTTCTAACTATTTTTACCACGCTTGTGATTTTTCATATACGTTTATTTTCCGTATTTTGACGCTAATAACAACTTCTCCACGCATTTTATCACCACTGAACTGAAACCGCCATTTTAATGCAAAACGACTCCGAGTGGGGCTATTTGTAAATTACATCGGTACCTTACTATAAATTAGGTAAAACGTGATCTAGTACGTATTTCATCACATAAACTGTACTCTCTATGAACCACTTTTTGATTAATCAGAGACTATACACCGCTTGGTGAAAACTTCATTCGTACTAACCTTAGAACGATCAGTTGTTGTTCTTTTAAAACAGGTGTAAATTCCTGTATTTCTGCATTCTCTGCTATCGCATTCCAGTGTCATCTTACACTAATTTTCCCCCACACTAGTTAGCCCTGCTCTACAACTTCTTACACTTCCCCCATCGTAATGTATTTCTGATGATATAATGTTAATTAACATTAAAACGCTGGTAAGTTAAGCTTCTTGTTATGGTTGTATGTGATCGTTCCAATTCATTATTTTATTTATCCTGTTTACCGGGTAATGTTGCCCTACATTGTAGCAAACCGCTCCTTCATATTCAAATCGAATTGGTAGAATTAACGTGCGCTTCTTTCAGCGACTCTATGGCTTTATTAAATTTCGCTATCTCTATATTCCCGGGAGAAACAGTCCATTTGTTTCCATGCCACTATTTATTTTTCCTATACTCTCCCATCGCATTATATACTTTATTTACTATTTTCCAAGGTAGATCTACCCTACTTTCTCAAATAATAATTTATTAGTCACATCACTTAATACCTCCTATTAAAACCTACTCTATAATGTCTATAACTGTATTACTGAATACTACAGAAGCCTTAATGTCTTATTCTAGTACAGCACCTCAAATATCACTGTGTTTTTATCTTTGCTTATACTATTACTTTAACTTTATTCAATGTATTAAATCCTATTTCATATAATTTTCCTTCTAATTCAGCTTATTTATAATGTCTGCACTTTCTTATCTCTTTATTTATCCGCTTGCTATATTCTCTCTTAGCCTATTTTACTGTTTAATTCCTGAGGCTATTTTTAAATTGCAGCCTCCTATTTCGTTTACAGGGCTCGTGATATTTTTAATGTGTTCTAGACTTCTATTTTCATGCAATTCTCACTTTTGCCTAGATTTATTTTAACCAGTATATTTTAGTTTATCTGTATATTTTTAAGTTATTTCTTCCTACTTCGCATCCGTTTTATACTATCCATGCCTTGTTTAATACCTCTTTTTAACACCTATTGTAATTTTTACAATGGTCTTTTAACTCATTATCCAGTCAATGTTTTATGCTTATGTATAACTTATCTTGCCCAATATTTATCGATTTCGTTCCTCTTCCCAGTGAGAGTTAAATGCGCTCTCTTTCTCAAATTACACTTAGTTAACTGTCAGAGAGGCCTGCGCATTCCCAGTTGGTCACAGACACACAGCCTGTTCTTCCTCTTCTTTCTAATCTGCTCATTCATCACAAATAATTATATTACAGCATTCATTCAATCCTTTTGTCTTTACCTAAAAACAAAACAGTTTATTACCTAACTTAATTCACTTCCTCTACATAAGCTGGTATTATCCTATAGGATTTTTCACGCATACCCTTCGTTTTTACCTAAAAACGACCTATAGTTTATCCCCTAGTTTAATACACTTCCTCTACATAAACTGGTATTATCCTATAGGATTTTTACGACATGACGAGACTACTGTCTAATCGGATCAGCTTGTCTTCATATCCTATTCATCCACCCCGTATTGATCTTTATTCTACGTTAGAGCAATATCGTGGTGCGACCTACTGATTTATAAACCCCCGTTTAGCTAGACGGAGCGTTTTATATTCGCAGGATTTCCTTTTTCAGTTGAACGTCGCACAATCAGGCCAGCGTTCTTTCTGTGTTTTAAATATTCACCCGTACAGACCTTCATTTCAAAGCGGTAGCCATGTGTATTTATTTTCTAAATACTCATCCGTACAGACCTTTTCCTTGAAGCGGTAGCCATGAATGTTTATCTATCTACTTATCAATAAAGTAGCCTACCCATTCAGTCCTTCAGCTAAATATTTTGAAGCGGTATCGCAGGATTACTTATCAATAAAGTAACCTACCCATTCAGACCTTCTGGTAAATATTTTGAAGCGGTATCGCAGGACTTCTATAACTACTTATTTTATTCAAACCTTATAAGCAGGTAGCTGTAACCCTGTGCCCAATCCCAGCCCCAACATGCCAGAATAACACACCCTACACCAGCGAAGTTCACAGCCCCCACCTACTTACTCACTAGACATGCATGCACATTCATTATACAATTTCCAAGCTTACACACATGCATGCAAATTCATTGAATTTCAAAAAGTTCTTTCGTTTCTATAGTTTTTAGGAAATTTGAGAGAGAGAGACCTACTTGACGCTCCTCTTGCTGAGGCAGGATCTCTGAAGCGATCTACGCAAACATTTCACTGTTGTCTTACCTTAGCTGGGTGGCCACCCTTGTTTGCCCAGATCGTCCAAAGATCCCGCTGCCAGCCAAGAACGTTATTCAGTCCCTAATTCTCCTGGCTAGCTCGCCAATTATGTAGTGGCAAATCGGTTCAAATATGACACAACCAAGAACTTTGTGAAAATCAATATAGACTTTTAATACAACAGTATCATAAGCCGGAGCGGTCCGCGGAACACACACACTTTTTCAGAGCCCTCGCTCTGAGTTATACACCTACCATATAAGTCCCTCCCATATGCAAATTAAGTTACATCCCAATCCGTGCTTCCTGCTTGTTCAGCCCAATAACGCCCCCATCTGCTTTCCATTAGATCCTAATGGTGACAAGACCCTTGCTTTGACCCTTCACTCAGCTTAATGCGTTCTCCTGTTTGTGTGTTATCTAGGGTCAGCAGACTATGTGTCTCTTCTGTTTTTAGCATGCTCAGCTATACTAAAAATACTATACATTCCCCTTTCCTGTGGCCTGTGTTCATACCCTGTAATTAACTCCATGTGTCCCTTTTGGTGTCTTTCATCTCCTTTAGCTTTAGGGTGCCTAGCTGTTCTGGTCGCCTTCTCTTCATATGGTTGTCTAAGATCAAACAGACTTGTCTCCTGTGATGTGATTGATGTCTGTAATCCATCAATTGGTCCTTTGGCTGACCCCCTCCTTAGACAACCTCTGACCTTTGTATGTCCAGCTGCCCTAGGTGTTGCCCTCTCCCATGGCCCCACTCTGGCTTCCTGTCCTATACAATAGACAATGTACCTTACCAGAATGGCAAATGCATCCCTCTTTTATATAGGACAGTATATTTATCCATATATGTACCTAATTTCTCCCACAAGAGACAGGGAGGTAGAGAGACAGGGAGAGAGGGGGCGGTAGAGAGACAGGGAGAGAGGGGGAGGTAGAGAGACAGGGAGAGAGGGGGAGGTAGAGAGACAGGGAGAGAGGGGGAGGTAGAGAGACAGGGAGAGAGGGGGCGGTAGAGAGACAGGGAGAGACGGGGAGATAGAGAGACAGGGGGCGGTAGAGAGACAGGGGGCGGTAGAGAGACAGGGAGAGGGGGGGCGGTAGAGAGACAGGGCGAGGGGGGCGGTAGAGAGACAGGGAGAGACGGGGCGGTAGAGAGACAGGGAGAGACGGGGCGGTAGAGAGACAGGGAGAGACGGGGCGGTAGAGAGACAGGGAGAGACGGGGCGGTAGAGAGACAGGGAGAGACGGGGCGGTAGAGAGACAGGGAGAGACGGGGCGGTAGAGAGACAGGGAGAGACGGGGAGGTAGAGAGACAGGGAGAGAGGGGGAGGTAGAGAGAAAGGGAGAGAGGGGGCGGTAGAGAGACAGGGAGAAAGGGGGTGGTAGAGAGACAGGGGGCGGTAGAGAGACAGGGAGAGACGGGGCGGTAGAGAGACAGGGAGAGACAGGGCGGTAGAGAGACAGGGAGAGACGGGGAGGTAGAGAGACAGGGAGAGAGGCAGGGGGATGTAGAGAGACATGGAGAGGGGGATGTAGAGAGACAGGGAGAGAGGGGGAGGTAGAGAGACAGGGAGAGAGGGGGATGTAGAGAGACAGGGAGAGAGGGGGAGGTAGAGAGACAGGAGAGAGGGGGAGGTAGAGAGACAGGGAGAGAGGGGGAGGTAGATAGACAGGGAGAGAGGGGGATGTAGAGAGACAGGGAGAGAGGGGGAGAGAGATAGACAGGGAGAGACGGGGAGGTAGAGAGACAGGGAGAGAGGGGGAGGTAGAGAGACAGGGAGAGAGGGGGATGTAGAGAGACAGGGAGAGAGGGGGCGGTAGAGAGACAGGGAGAGAGGGGGATGTAGAGAGACAGGGAGAGGTAGAGAGACAGGGAGAGAGGGGGATGTAGAGAGACAGGGAGAGAGGGGGAGGTAGAGAGACAGGGAGAGAGGGGGAGGTAGAGAGACAGGGAGAGACGGAGAGGTAGAGAGACAGGGAGAGACGGAGAGGTAGAGAGACAGGGAGAGACGGAGAGGTAGAGAGACAGGGAGAGAGGGGAGGTAGAGAGACAGGCAGAGAGGGGGAGGTAGAGAGACAGGGAGAGAGGGGGATGTAGAGAGACAGGGAGAGAGGGGGATGTAGAGAGACAGGGAGAGAGGGGGAGGTAGAGAGACAGGGAGAGAGGGGGAGGTAGAGAGACAGGGAGAGAGGGGGAGGTAGAGAGACAGGGAGAGAGGGGGAGGTAGAGAGACAGGGAGAGAGGGGGAGGTAGAGAGACAGGGAGAGAGGGGGAGGTAGAGAGACAGGGAGAGAGGGGGAGGTAGAGAGACAGGGAGAGAGGGGGAGGTAGAGAGACAGGGAGAGAGGGGGAGGTAGAGAGACAGGGAGAGAGGGGGATGTAGAGAGACAGGGAGAGAGGGGGAGGTGGAGAGACAGGGAGAGAGGGGGAGGTAGAGAGACAGGGAGAGAGGGGGAGGTAGAGAGACAGGGAGAGAGGGGGAGGTAGAGAGACAGGGAGAGAGGGGGAGGTAGAGAGACAGGGAGAGAGGGGGAGGTAGAGAGACAGGGAGAGAGGGGGAGGTAGAGAGACAGGGAGAGAGGGGGAGGTAGAGAGACAGGGGGAGGTAGAGAGACAGGGAGAGAGGGGGAGGTAGAGAGACAGGGAGAGAGGGGGAGGTAGAGAGACAGGGAGAGAGGGGGCGGTAGAGAGACAGGGAGAGAGGGGGCGGTAGATAGACAGGGAGAGAGGGGGCGGTAGAGAGACAGGGAGAGAGGGGTCGGTAGAGAGACAGGGAGAGAGGGGGCGGTAGAGAGACAGGGAGAGAGGGGGCGGTAGAGAGACAGGGAGAGAGAAGAGACAGGGAGAGAGAAGAGACAGGAGAGAAGGGGGGAGACAGGAGAGAGGGGGGGAGAGAAGAGAGAGGGTGACAGGGCAAGAGAAGGGGGGGTGAGAGAAGAGACAGGAGAGAGGGGGAGAGAGTGAGGTGGAGTGAGAGAGGAGAGAGAGTGAGTGGTGGTGAGAGAGATACATATAACGACAGGAAGCTCAGTTGGTAGAGCAAGGGGCAATGCCAGAACTGTGGATTCCCATATGAGGGACCAGAATGAAAACGCATGCATTCACTACCCTAAGTTAAGAGTCTGTTAAATCAGGGTTTCCCAAACTGGGTCCTGGGGCCCCCCGGGGGCACCATGTGGTTGTCGCCCTAGCACCACCCCGCTGATTCAAATAACCAAGTCATCATCAAGGGCAAAAACCTAACCTCCAGCTAGTCTCACCTCCAGTCCCTATCCTAACCTCCAGCCCCTATCCTAACCTCCAGCTAGTCTCACCTCCAGTCCCTATCCTAACCTCCAGCCCCTATCCTAACCTCCAGCTAGTCTCACCTCCAGTCCCTATCCTAACCTCCAGTCCCTATCCTAACCTCCAGCCCCTATCCTAACCTCCAGCTAGTCTCACCTCCAGTCCCTATCCTAACCTCCAGTCCCTATCCTAACCTCCAGCTAGTCTCACCTCTAGTCCCTATCCTAACCTCCAGCTAGTCTCACCTCCAGTCCCTATCCTAACCTCCAGCTAGTCTCACCTCCAGTCCCTATCCTAACCTCCAGCTAGTCTCACCTCCAGTCCCTATCCTAACCTCCAGCCCCTATCCTAACCTCCAGCTAGTCTCACCTCCAGTCCCTATCCTAACCTCCAGTCCCTATCCTAACCTCCAGCTAGTCTCACCTCTAGTCCCTATCCTAACCTCCAGCTAGTCTCACCTCCAGTCCCTATCCTAACCTCCAGCTAGTCTCACCTCCAGTCCCTATCCTAACCTCCAGCTAGTCTCACCTCCAGTCCCTATCCTAACCTCCAGCTAGTCTCACCTCTAGTCCCTATCCTAACCTCCAGCTAGTCTCACCTCTAGTCCCTATCCTAACCTCCAGCTAGTCTCACCTCCAGTCCCTATCCTAACCTCCAGCTAGTCTCACCTCCAGTCCCTATCCTAACCTCCAGCTAGTCTCACCTCCAGTCCCTATCCTAACCTCCAGCCCCTATCCTAACCTCCAGCTAGTCTCACCTCTAGTCCCTATCCTAACCTCCAGCTAGTCTCACCTCTAGTCCCTATCCTAACCTCCAGCTAGTCTCACCTCCAGTCCCTATCCTAACCTCCAGCTAGTCTCACCTCTAGTCCCTATCCTAACCTCCAGCTAGTCTCACCTCTAGTCCCTATCCTAACCTCCAGCTAGTCTCACCTCCAGTCCCTATCCTAACCTCCAGCCCCTATCCTAACCTCCAGCTAGTCTCACCTCCAGTCCCTATCCTAACCTCCAGCCCCTATCCTAACCTCCAGCCCCTATCCTAACCTCCAGCCCCTAGCCTAACCTCCAGCCCCTAGCCTAACCTCCAGCCGCTAGCCTAACCTCCAGCCGCTAGCCTAACCTCCAGCCGCTAGCCTAACCTCCAGCTATAGCTAGTCTCACCTCCAGCCCCTATCCTAACCTCCAGCCCCTATCCTAACCTCCAGCTATAGCTAGTCTCACCTCCAGCCCCTAGCCTCACCTCCAGCCCCTAGCCTCACCTCCAGCCACTAGCCTCACCTCCAGCCCCTAGCCTCACCTCCAGCCCCTAGCCTCACCTCCAGCCCCTAGCCTCACCTCCAGCCCCAAGCCTCACCTCCAGCCCCAAGCCTCACCTCCAGCCCCTAGTCTCACCTCCAGCCGCTAGTCTCACCTCCAGCTAGTCTCACCTCCAGCTAGTCTCACCTCCAGCTAGTCTCACCTCCAGCTAGTCTCACCTCCAGCTAGTCTCACCTCCAGCTAGCCTCACCTCCAGCCCCAAGCCTCACCTCCAGCCCCAAGCCTCACCTCCAGCCCCAAGCCTCACCTCCAGCCCCAAGCCTCACCTCCAGCCCCAAGCCTCACCTCCAGCCCCAAGCCTCACCTCCAGCCCCAAGCCTCACCTCCAGCCCCTAGCCTCACCTCCAGCCCCTAGTCTCACCTCCAGCTGCTAGTCTCACCTCCAGCTAGTCTCACCTCCAGCTAGTCTCACCTCCAGCTATAGCTATTCTAACCTCCAGCCCCTAGCCTAACCTCCAGCCCCTAGCCTATCCTAACCTCCAGCTATAGCTATTCTCACCTCCAGCCCCTAGCCTATCCTAACCTCCAGCTATAGCTATTCTCATCTCCAGCCCCTATCCTGACCCTTTAGGTGTTATTAGACCAGACCAGACAGAGTGTTATTAGTATCTCAGTGGCTGATGGTAACCCCGTACCATCTGTTGATACTGTCTGAGAGGGCTGATGGTCACACCGTACCATCTGTTGATGCCGTCTGAGAGGGCTGATGGTCACACCGTACCATCTGTTGATGCCGTCTGAGAGGGCTGATGGTCACACCGTACCATCTGTTGATGCCGTCTGAGAGGGCTGATGGTCACACCGTACCATCTGTTGATGCCGTCTGAGAGGGCTGATGGTCACACTGTACCGTCTGAGAGGGCTGATGGTCACACCGTACCATCTGTTGATGCCGTCTGAGAGGGCTGATGGTCACACCGTACCGTCTGTTGATGCCGTCTGAGGGCTGATGGTCACACTTTACCATCCTTTGATGCCGTCTGAGTGGGCTGATGATAACCCCGTACCATCTGTTGATACCGTCTGAGAGGGCTGATGGTAACCCCGTACCGTCTGAGAGGGCTGATGGTAACCCCATACCGTCTGAGAGGGCTGATGGTAACCCCGTACCGTCTGAGAGGGCTGATGGTAACTCCGTACCGTCTGAGAGGGCTGATGGTAACCCCGTACCGTCTGAGAGGGCTGATGGTAACTCCGTACCGTCTGAGAGGGCTGATGGTAACCCCATACCGTCTGAGAGGGCTGATGGTAACCCCGTACCGTCTGAGAGGGCTGATGGTAACCCCGTACCGTCTGAGAGGGCTGATGGTAACCCTGAACCGTCTGAGAGGGCTGATGGTAACTCCGAACCGTCTGAGAGGGCTGATGGTAACCCCGTACCGTCTGAGAGGGCTGATGGTAACCCCGAACCGTCTGAGAGGGCTGATGGTAACCCTGTACCATCTGAGAGGGCTGATGGTAACCCTGTACCATCTGTTGATGCCGTCTGAGAGGGCTGATGGTAACCCTGTACCATCTGTTGATACCATCTGAGAGGGCTGATGGTAACCCAGTACCATCTGAGAGGGCTGATGGTAATCCTGTACCATCTGAGAGGGCTGATGGTAACCCTGTACCATCTGAGAGGGCTGATGGTAACCCTGTACCATCTGTTGATACCATCTGAGAGGGCTGATGGTAACCCTGTACCATCTGAGAGGGCTGATGGTAACCCTGTACCATCTGAGAGGGCTGATGGTAACCCTGTACCATCTGTTGATACCATCTGAGAGGGCTGATGGTAACCCTGTACCATCTGAGAGGGCTGATGGTAACCCTGTACCATCTGAGAGGGCTGATGGTAATCCTGTACCATCTGAGAGGGCTGATGGTAACCCTGTACCATCTGAGAGGGCTGATGGTAACCCTGTACCATCTGTTGATACCATCTGAGAGGGCTGATGGTAACCCTGTACCATCTGAGAGGGCTGATGGTAACCCTGTACCATCTGTTGATGCCGTCTGAGAGGGTTATGTTTTGTTCAGGACTGAGAGGTGTGTGTGTGGCAGACCTGGGGGCGTCTCGTATTCCCACATCATTATGCGTTTATAGACACCGCCATCCAACGGCTCAGTGTGTGTGTGACAGTGTGTCACCGGCGTCCAATGACAGGCTCTGGAGTATCAGGTTTCCACGGAGACAACAGACATGTGTTCCAACCATAACCCAGAGGACACCCACACCAGAAATCACCTCGGGCTAAGAGACAGCTGTCAGAAGACATCTCAGTCACATCCTCACTCAATTTACTCTACTCCCTCTCCCTCTGTCCTCTCCATCTCCATCCCTCTGTCCTCCTCTCCATCAGTCACTGATCTCTTCAGTAAGGCCACTCAACTGCCAACGTTTGTCTATGGAGATTGCATGGCTGTCTGCTCAATTTTATACACCTGTCAGCAACGTGTGTGGCTGAAATAGCCGAATCCACTAATTTGAAGCGGTGTCCACATACACTATGTATACAAAAGGAATCTACCTCAAGTACTCGTACCCTGTGTATATAGCCAAGTTATGACCTCGTACCCCTACACACTGACTCAGTACTGGTACCTGTGTATATAGCCAAGATATTACCTGGTACCCCTACACACTGACTCAGTACTGGTACCCTGTCTATGTAGCCAAGTTATGACCTGGTACCCCTACACACTGACTCAGTACTGGTACCCCGTGTATATAGCCAAGTTATGACCTCGTACCCCGTGTATATAGCCAAGTTATTACCTCGTACCCCTACACACTGACTCAGTACTGGTACCTGTGTATATAGCCAAGTTATTACCTCGTACCCCTACACACTGACTCAGTACTGGTACCTGTGTATAAAGCCAAGATATGACCTCGTACCCCTACACACTGACTCAGTACTGGTACCTGTGTATATAGCCAAGTTATGACCTCGTACCCCAACACACTGACTCAGTACTGGTACCCCGTGTATATAGCCAAGTTATGACCTCGTACCCTGTGTATATAGCCAAGTTATTACCTCGTACCCCTACACACTGACTCAGTACTGGTACCCGTGTATATAGCCAAGTTATGACCTCGTACCCCTACACATGGACTCAGTACTGGTACCCCGTGTATATAGCCAAGTTATGACCTCGTACCCCTACACACTGACTCAGTACTGGTACCCCGTGTATATAGCCAAGTTATAACCTCGTACCCCTGCACACTGACTCAGTACTGGTACCCCGTGTATATAGCCAAGTTATGACCTCGTACCCCTACACACTGACTCAGTACTGGTACCCCGTGTATATAGCCAAGTTATGACCTCGTACCCCGTGTATATAGCCAAGTTATTACCTGGTACCCCTACACATGGACTCAGTACTGGTACCCCGTGTATATAACCAAGTTATGACCTGGTACCCCTACACATGGACTCAGTACTGGTACCCCGTGTATATAACCAAGTTATTACCTGGTACCCCTACACATGGACTCAGTACTGGTACCCTGTGTATATAGCCAAGTTATGACCTCGAAACGTGACTCTTCCACAGACACAGGTGATTTAATATTTTCACCACCGGGAATGGTAAAGGTCGAAACCTATCTGTTCAAATCAATACATGTCAACCTGGGTATACTTGAATTAGTCAGTAAGGATATAAAACAGTTGAAGGCCTCGAGATGAGTGATGAAAGAGCTGTGACATTGGAGAAAGATACACACAAGCTAAAAGGGACAGTCAATAAGATTAAAACCCGAAGTGAATGAACTTAAAAAGGAGAACATCGTTCTGAGAGAAGCCTTCCTGGACATACAGACTAGATCCATGAGAGAGAATCTGGTACTTTACAGGTATCCAAGAGAAAGAAGGGGAAGTCCCAGAATCTGTAGTTAGAGAGTTCCTCCTTACAGCGCTTCAGATCCCACGCCAAGCTATCGACAAAATCCAACTGAACGTGTACACCGCTTCGGACAGAGAGGCCAAAGCTACGACGATGAAAGCTACGACGATGAAAGCTACGACGATGAAAGCTACGACGATGAAAGCTACGACAATAAAAGCTACGACAATAAAAGCTACGACCGCCCCAATCGTTGCCAAATTAGCTTCATTTAAAGATAACATAATGGTAAAAGACTTGCTGGGACCAAAACTGACACGAATGATCAGTTTGCAGAACGACGTAAAGTTCTGTATCCAATTTCCAAATAAAATAGCTGAAAAGGGAAAGGAGTAGCTCTTGTCGTTGATAAACTATATATCGATAACCAGTTGTTCAGAGACACAAAGACGACTCCGTGGCTATTTAAAAAAATTACAAAGTTCTCATAGATGAGGAAAATAATGAAACACAATTCTAGCCCGGTTATGGATTGTAACAATACAATAAATAAATAAAAATATATATAGCTTTTGTATATCTTCACATATGACTGATTGGACACAACACAAGCACTAATTCAACATGGTGAAGATGTAAACAGAAGGCACAGTATGTGTGGATGGTGTGGTGTGTGTTGATTATTATATGACTCATTGGACACAACACAAGCTCTAACTCAACATGGTGAAGATGTAAACAGAAGGCACAGTATGTGTGGATGGTGTGGTGTGTGTTGATTTGTTATGTTTGGAAAGTTGAGTAATGAACTGGGTGCATATCCCAGAACCAATGTGTTGCTGTGAGCCGGGGTATGAGAGAGAGATCTCAACGTTGTTCAGATGACGGATATACTCTTAACATTAATTATACGTCTTATTTATTTATCGGCCTATCATGGCCGAACAGTTTTAAAATAAATTATACATGTTATTTATTTATCGGCCTATCATGGCCGAACAGTTTTAAAATAAATTATACATTTGATTTATTTATTGGCCTATCATGGCCGAACAGTTTTAAAATAAATTATACATTTGATTTGTTATTGTCCTATCATGGGGGAACTAGATTTTTAAAAATAAATGATATCTAATAATTTATTTATGATCCTAATTTAATGGTATGGTCCATAACCCTATACCCTAGACACCCACCTGAATGACCCAGAGACTCAGGAGAAGTCCTAATTTAATGGTATGGTCCATAACCCTATACCCTAGACACCCACCTGAATGACCCAGAGACTCAGGAGAAGTCCTAATTTAATGGTATGGTCCATAACCCTATACCCTAGACACCCACCTGAATGACCCAGAGACTCAGGAGAAGTCCTAATTTAATGGTATGGTCCATAACCCTATACCCTAGACACCCACCTGAATGACCCAGAGACTCAGGAGAAGTCCCTAACTGTTTTATGGGCCTGCTGTCAGCGGTCTGTATGCAGCCAGAATGATGGTCAGAGACCAAGAGCAGCACTGCCCCCTCAATAATCTGAGCCTGCTTGGCAGGGTTGGTCCTGCAAAGCCAAAGCCCCCTAAAGGGAGAGCATAATATACAAGGAGATTCTCAAAGCTGCTAATGAGAACCTTGACGACCTGGTACCTAGCCGGTGGGGATTCCGGTGGGGTGTCCCCACCCAGGCAGCGGCAGTGCTGACAACACTAGTAACCCATGGGGGGGGGGGGGGGGGGGGGGGGGGTCACACTCGGACATTCAGAGAGGGGGCAAATTATTGTGACCCTGGTGGCGCAAAATCAAAAGTCTGACTGCGTGGAGATGCTTGGGAATATGGTCAATACGGGGGACAGTAAGTGCATTTGTAAATCAAGACCTTTCTTGAGTTGGGCTCTGGGATGGTGTCACGCCCCGACCTCAGTATTCTTTATATGTTTTGGTTAGGTCAGGGTGTGACATGGGTGATGCATGTGTTTTTGTACTGTCTAGGGGTTTTTGTAGGTTTATGGGGTCGTTTACCATCTAGGTGTTTATGGTTGCCTAGATTGGTTCTCAATTAGAGGCAGCTGTTTATCGTCGTCTCTGATTGGGAACCATATTTAGGCAGCCATCTTCTTTGGGTATTTAGTGGGTTATTGTCCGTGTGATGTTGCATGTCTGCACTCAGTATTTATAGCGGTCACGGTCGTGTTGATATTTAGTGTTTGTTTGTTTAGTGTACTTCGTGTTTGTTTAGTGTACTTCGTGTTTGTTTAGTGTACTTCGCGTTTGTTTAGTGTACTTCGCGTTTGTTTAGTGTACTTCGCGTTTGTTTAGTGTACTTCGTGTTTGTTTAGTGTACTTCGTGTTTTTTTTGTGTACTTCGTGTTTGTTTAGTGTACTTCGTGTTTGTTTAGTGTACTTCGTGTTTGTTTAGTGTACTTCGTGTTTGTTTAGTGTACTTCGTGTTTGTTTAGTGTACTTCGCGTTTGTTTAGTGTACTTCGTGTTTGTTTAGTGTACTTCGTGCTTGTTTGTTTAGTGTACTTCGTGTTTGTTTAGTGTACTTCGCGTTTGTTTAGTGTACTTCGCGTTTGTTTAGTGTACTTCGCGTTTGTTTAGTGTACTTCGCGTTTGTTTAGTGTACTTCGCGTTTGTTTAGTGTACTTCGTGTTTGTTTAGTATACTTCGTGTTTGTTTAGTGTACTTCGTGTTTTTTTGTGTACTTCGTGTTTGTTTAGTGTACTTCGTGTTTGTTTAGTGTACTTCGTGTTTGTTTAGTGTACTTCACGTTTGTTTAGTGTACTTCGCGTTTGTTTAGTGTACTTCGCGTTTGTTTAGTGTACTTCGCGTTTGTTTAGTGTACTTCGTGTTTGTTTAGTATACTTCGTGTTTGTTTAGTGTACTTCGTGTTTTTTTTGTGTACTTCGTGTTTGTTTAGTGTACGTCGTGTTTGTTTAGTGTACTTCGTGCTTGTTTGTTTAGTGTACTTCGTGTTTGTTTAGTGTACTTCGTGTTTGTTTAGTGTACTTCGTGTTTGTTTTCATCTGTCATGAAAAGGACGTATTCACATCACGCTGCGCTTTGGTCTCCTCACTACGACGTTCGTGACAGATGGTGTAACTGGTGAGAATGGGAGTTTATGGTTGTGTGGGGGGAAAGCGTTGAGTGTGTGTGGGTGTGTATCCCACCACTGTTGAGAATGGGAGTTTATGGTTGTGTGGGGGGAAAGGGTTGAGTGTGTGTGTGGGTGTGTATCCCACCACTGTTGAGAAGGAGTAAAATACGTTAGGGACAATAGAGGATGATCCACAGCTATATATAATACAAATCGAGGTGAGGGCGATGGAAAGGCATTTGGCAGTTGATCTACTTCAATCAGGTAAATGGCACTGTGTGCTCTTTTCGAAGGATGTATCCCAGTCTGTTCAGGGCTATGGGATGAGGGGGGGTCAGAGGGGGTCTGCCGGGCATTGGGATGACGGCCCAGCTCGGGATGAGGAGGGCGTTTAGCGGGTGGAATGGTGGGGACCAATTGGAAGTTTACTTAGTAGCACAGCAAAGATCATGGTACAGCTACAGAATATAGACACTCCATCATCATGTTACTTTCTAATGGTACGTTTACAAACATTTTTCATGATAAATAGAATTGAAACTTGTGTCTCATTATGGTAAGTGGTGAAATAAGTATAGCCAGTTACAATTGTAATGTCCTATTAGATAATAAGAAAAGACAGTATTTACCTGGCTAAAAGAGAAGGAATATAATGTATATTGTTTACAGGAAACACATTCAACAATTTTAGATGAAGTTTTGTAGGAAAAGAACTGGGGGGAGAAACATATTTCTCCCAGGGGGCAAAGAACTTCAAAATGGGTTGATGGTTTTAATTAACAGTCATTTTGATCCAAATGTGCAAATTGTCCAAACAGATCATCAAGGTAGAAGGATTGTTTTAAATATGTTATTAGACAATAAACAGATATGGCTTATTAACCGATATGGTCCAAATAATGATGATCCAAGCTTCTTTGAAAATATATATAATAATTTATCAACTCTACAAGCAACACTAGACTGTATTATTATGGTGGGAGATTTTAATACGGTCTTAAATACCTCTATGGACCGGAAAGGAAATCACACTACAAAATCACCCTCAGGCACTTAAGGAAATCATGAATGTCATGGATATATTGGAATTAGTGGATATATGGAGACTTAAATACCCTGACCTAGAGATACATGGAGGTTTAATACCCTGACCTAGTGAGAGATACATGGAGGAGGTTTAATACCTAGTGAGATATACATGGAGGAGGTTTAATACCCTGACCTAGTGAGAGATACATGGAGGAGGTTTAATACCTAGTGAGATATACATGGAGGAGGTTTAATACCCTGACCTAGTGAGAGATACATGGAGGAGGTTTAATACCTAGTGAAATATACATGGAGGAGGTTTAATACCCTGACCTAGTGAGATATACATGGCGGTTTAATACCCTGACCTAGTGAGATATACATGGCGGTTTAATACCCTGACCTAGTGAGAGATACACATGGAGGTTTAATACCCTGACCTAGTGAGAGATACATGGAGGTTTAATATCCTGACCTAGTGAGAGATACATGGAGGTTTAATATCCTGACCTAGTGAGATATACATGGAGGAGGTTTAATACCCTGACCTAGTGAGATATACATGGAGGAGGTTTAATATCCTGACCTAGTGAGATATACATGGAGGAGGTTTAATATCCTGACCTAGTGAGATATACATGGAGGTTTAATACCCTGACCTAGTGAGAGATACATGGAGGTTTAATATCCTGACCTAGTGAGATATACATGGAGGAGGTTTAATACCCTGACCTAGTGAGATATACATGGAGGAGGTTTAATACCCTGACCTAGTGAGATATACATGGAGGTTTAATACCCTGACCTAGTGAGATATACATGGAGGTTTAATACCCTGACCTAGTGAGATATACATGGAGGTTTAATACCCTGACCTAGTGAGATATACATGGAGGTTTAATATCCTGACCTAGTGAGATATACATGGAGGAGGTTTAATACCCTGACCTAGTGAGATATACAAGGAGGAGGTTTAATATCCTGACCTAGTGAGATATACATGGAGGAGGTTTAATACCCTGACCTAGTGAGATATACATGGAGGAGGTTTAATACCCTGACCTAGTGAGATATACATGGAGGAGGTTTAATACCCTGACCTAGTGAGAGATACATGGAGGTTTAATAGAATTAAAAAAGTATTGTCAGATTTTATTAATCCTAATCAGACAGGTTTTTTACATGGACGATACATTGGAGATAATATAAGACAAGTACTGGAAACAATAGAATACTATGAAATATCGGGGACACCAGGCCTGGTTTTCATAGCTGATTTTGAAAAGGCTTTTGATAAAGTTCGACTGGAGTTTATATATAATTGCCTGGAACATTTCAATTTTGGGGAATCTCTTATAAAATGGGTTAAAGTTATGTATAGTAACCCTAGGTGTAAAATAGTAAATAATGGCTTCATCTCAGATTTTTTTTTTAACTCTCTAGAGGAGTAAAACAAGGTTGTCCACTATCGGCATATCTATTTATTATTGCCATCGAAATGTTAGCTGTTAAAATTAGATCCAACAATAATATTAAGCGATTAGAAATCCGTGGCCTAAAAACTAAGGTGTCACTGTTCGCTGATGATTCATGTTTTCTTTTAAAACCACAATTAGAGTCTCTCCACAGCCTCCTAGAGGATCTAGATACTTTTGCTATTCTCTCTGAATTAAAACCAAATTATGATAAATGTACCATATTGCGTATTGGATCACTAAAAAATGCACATTTTACATTACCATGTAGTTTACCCATTAAATGGTCTGATGGAGATGTGGACATACTCTGTATACATATCCCAAAGGAAAGAAATGATCTCACTCCAATAAATGTTAATATAAAGTTACCAAAAATAGATCAGATCTTGCTACCATGGAAAGGAAAATACCTGTCTATTTCTGGAAATATCACCCTGATTAACTCTCATTTCACAGTTTACGTATTTGCTTATGGTTTTGCCTACACCTAGTGACCTGCTTTTTAAATTATATGAACATAAAACATTCAATTTTATTTGGAACGGCAAACCAGATCAAATTAAAAGGGCCCTGGTGACATCTATCCAATCAGAGTACCCCTGGTGACATCTATCCAACCAGAGTACCCCTGGTGACATCTATCCAATCAGAGTACCCCTGGTGACATCTACCCAATCAGAGTACCCCTGGTGACATCTACCCAATCAGAGTACCCCTGGTGACATCTATCCAACCAGAGTACCCCTGGTGACATCTATCCAACCAGAGTACCCCTGGTGACATCTATCCAATCAGAGTACCCCTGGTGACATCTATCCAATCAGAGTACCCCTGGTGACATCTATCCAACCAGAGTACCCCTGGTGACATCTATCCAACCAGAGTACCCCTGGTGACATCTATCCAACCAGAGTACCCCTGGTGACATCTATCCAACCAGAGTACCCCTGGTGACATCTATCCAACCAGAGTACCCCTGGTGACATCTATCCAACCAGAGTACCCCTGGTGACATCTATCCAACCAGAGTACCCCTGGTGACATCTATCCAACCAGAGTACCCCTGGTGACATCTATCCAACCAGAGTACCCCTGGTGACATCTATCCAACCAGAGTACCCCTGGTGACATCTATCCAACCAGAGTACCCCTGGTGACATCTATCCAACCAGAGTACCCCTGGTGACATCTATCCAACCAGAGTACCCCTGGTGACATCTATCCAACCAGAGTACCCCTGGTGACATCTATCCAACCAGAGTACCCCTGGTGACATCTATCCAACCAGAGTACCCCTGGTGACATCTATCCAACCAGAGTACCCCTGGTGACATCTATCCAACCAGAGTACCCCTGGTGACATCTATCCAACCAGAGTACCCCTGGTGACATCTATCCAACCAGAGTACCCCTGGTGACATCTATCCAACCAGAGTACCCCTGGTGACATCTATCCAACCAGAGTACCCCTGGTGACATCTATCCAACCAGAGTACCCCTGGTGACATCTATCCAACCAGAGTGCCCCTGGTGACATCTATCCAACCAGAGTGCCCCTGGTGACATCTATCCAACCAGAGTGCCCCTGGTGACATCTATCCAACCAGAGTGCCCCTGGTGACATCTATCCAACCAGAGTGCCCCTGGTGACATCTATCCAATCAGAGTACCCCTGGTGACATCTATCCAACCAGAGTACCCCTGGTGACATCTATCCAACCAGAGTACCCCTGGTGACATCTATCCAACCAGAGTACCCCTGGTGACATCTATCCAACCAGAGTACCCCTGGTGACATCCATCCAACCAGAGTACCCCTGGTGACATCTATCCAACCAGAGTGCCCCTGGTGACATCTATCTAACCAGAGTGCCCCTGGTGACATCTATCCAATCAGAGTACCCCTGGTGACATCTATCCAACCAGAGTACCCCTGGTGACATCTATCCAACCAGAGTACCCCTGGTGACATCTATCCAATCAGAGTACCCCTGGTGACATCCATCCAACCAGAGTACCCCTGGTGACATCTATCCAACCAGAGTACCCCTGGTGACATCTATCCAATCAGAGTACCCCTGGTGACATCTATCCAACCAGAGTACCCCTGGTGACATCCATCCAACCAGAGTACCCCTGGTGACATCTATCCAACCAGAGTGCCCCTGGTGACATCTATCTAACCAGAGTGCCCCTGGTGACATCTATCCAATCAGAGTATCCCTGGTGACATCTATCCAACCAGAGTACCCCTGGTGACATCTATCCAACCAGAGTACCCCTGGTGACATCTATCCAATCAGAGTACCCCTGGTGACATCCATCCAACCAGAGTACCCCTGGTGACATCTATCCAACCAGAGTACCCCTGGTGACATCTATCCAATCAGAGTACCCCTGGTGACATCCATCCAACCAGAGTACCCCTGGTCTTAGCCTGTGTTTCAGCGGCCATATTGGAAATACCCGCCAGGGGGGTAATTCACAAAACCAGCAACGGCTCTATATCCAAAAGTACTTATTGAGACATGCCCTAGCTGAGTGTGAAAAAGTGGCTCTATATCCAAAAGTACTTATTGAGACATGCCCTAGCTGAGTGTGAAACGGTGGCTCTATATCCAAAAGTACTTATTGAGACATGCCCTAGCTGAGTGTGAAACAGTGGCTCTATATCCAAAATTACTTATTGAGACATGCCCTAGCTGAGTGTGAAACGGTGGCTCTATATCCAAAAGTACTTATTGAGACATGCCCTAGCTGAGTGTGAAACGGTGGCTCTATATCCAAAAGTACTTATTGAGACATGCCCTAGCTGAGTGTGAAACAGTGGCTCTATATCCAAAAGTACTTATTGAGACATGCCCTAGCTGAGTGTGAAACAGTGGCTCTATATCCAAAAGTACTTATTGAGACATGCCCTAGCTGAGTGTGAACCGGTGGCTCTATATCCAAAAGTACTTATTGAGACATGCCCTAGCTGAGTGTGAAACAGTGGCTCTATATCCAAAAGTACTTATTGAGACATGCCCTAGCTGAGTGTAGAAACAGTGTGGCTCTATATCCAAAAGTACTTATTGAGACATGCCCTAGCTGAGTGGGAAACGGTGGCTCTATATCCAAAAGTACTTATTGAGACATGGCCCAGCTGAGTGGGAAACGGTGGCTCTACATCCAAAAGTACTTATTGAGACATGCCCTAGCTGAGTGTGAAACAGTGGCTCTACATCCAAAAGTACTTATTGAGACATGCCCTAGCTGAGTGTGAAACAGTGGCTCTACATCCAAAAGTACTTATTGAGACATGCCCTAGCTGAGTGGGAAACGGTGGCTCTATATCCAAAAGTACTTATTGAGACATGCCCTAGCTGAGTGTGAAACGGTGGCTCTACATCCAAAAGTACTTATTGAGACATGCCTCAGCTGAGTGGGAAACGGTGGCTCTATCACAGAGTATTAAAATAAATGTCACGTAGCTGTCGGACTAGGTTCAAAATTATGTGAATATGAATCAATATGATCCTATCAGAATGATTGTATATATTATCTGTGGGGATTATTTAGTGGGTAGATAATATCAAAACGACTTTGTAATGTCGTCTGGAATGATTTAATAAAATATATATATATAAAAAAAGCTCTGGCGAAGGCCTTGAGGCCGATACGTGTTAAAGAGCAGTGATACTATCAAGAGCAGCAGGTTTCTGCTTTTCTCTCACCTTATTAATCTGTTACCAGGCACCTGCGAAGAAAAGGATAGCTCAGATGTGGTGATAAAGTATGCTCTAGACAGATAAAGGATAGCTCAGATGTGGTGATAAAGTATGCTCTAGACAGATAAAGGATAGCTCAGATGTGGTGATAAAGTATGCTCTAGACAGATAAAGATAGCTCAGATGTGGTGATAAAGTATGCTCTAGACAGATAAAGGATAGCTCAGATGTGGTGATAAAGTATGCTCTAGACAGATAAAGATAGCTCAGATGTGGTGATAAAGTAGGCTCTAGACAGATAAAGGATAGCTCAGATGTGGTGATAAAGTATGCTCTAGACAGATAAAGGATAGCTCAGATGTGGTGGTAAAGTAGGCTCTAGACAGATAAAGATAGCTCAGATGTGGTGATAAAGTAGGCTCTAGACAGATAAAGATAGCTCAGATGTGGTGATAAAGTATGCTCTAGACAGATAAAGGATAGCTCAGATGTGGTGATAAAGTATGCTCTAGACAGATAAAGGATAGCTCAGATGTGGTGGTAAAGTAGGCTCTAGACAGATAAAGGATAGCTCAGATGTGGTGATAAAGTATGCTCTAGACAGATAAAGATAGCTCAGATGTGGTGATAAAGTAGGCTCTAGACAGATAAAGGATAGCTCAGATGTGGTGATAAAGTAGGCTCTAGACAGATAAAGGATAGCTCAGATGTGGTGATAAAGTAGGCTCTAGACAGATAAAGGATAGCTCAGATGTGGTGATAAAGTATGCTCTAGACAGATAAAGGATAGCTCAGATGTGGTGATAAAGTAGGCTCTAGACAGATAAAGGATAGCTCAGATGTGGTGCTAAAGTAGGCTCTAGACAGATAAAGATAGCTCAGATGTGGTGATAAAGTAGGCTCTAGACAGATAAAGATAGCTCAGATGTGGTGATAAAGTATGCTCTAGACAGAAAGATAGCTCAGATGTGGTGATAAAGTATGCTCTAGACAGATAAAGATAGCTCAGATGTGGTGATAAAGTAGGCTCTAGACAGATAAAGGATAGCTCAGATGTGGTGATAAAGTAGGCTCTAGACAGATAAAGGATAGCTCAGATGTGGTGCTAAAGTAGGCTCTAGACAGATAAAGATAGCTCAGATGTGGTGATAAAGTAGGCTCTAGACAGATAAAGATAGCTCAGATGTGGTGATAAAGTAGGCTCTAGACAGATAAAGGATAGCTCAGATGTGGTGGTAAAGTAGGCTCTAGACAGATAAAGGATAGCTCAGATGTGGTGATAAAGTAGGCTCTAGACAGATAAAGGATAGCTCAGATGTGGTGATAAAGTAGGCTCTAGACAGATAAAGATAGCTCAGATGTGGTGATAAAGTAGGCTCTAGACAGATAAAGGATAGCTCAGATGTGGTGATAAAGTAGGCTCTAGACAGATAAAGGATAGCTCAGATGTGGTGATAAAGTAGGCTCTAGACAGATAAAGATAGCTCAGATGTGGTGGTAAAGTAGGCTCTAGACAGATAAAGATAGCTCAGATGTGGTGGTAAAGTAGGCTCTAGACAGATAAAGGATAGCTCAGATGTGGTGATAAAGTAGGCTCTAGACAGATAAAGGATAGCTCAGATGTGGTGATAAAGTAGGCTCTAGACAGATAAAGATAGCTCAGATGTGGTGGTAAAGTAGGCTCTAGACAGATAAAGGATAGCTCAGATGTGGTGATAAAGTAGGTTCTAGACAGATAAAGGATAGCTCAGATGTGGTGGTAAAGTAGGCTCTAGACAGATAAAGGATAGCTCAGATGTGGTGGTAAAGTAGGTTCTAGACAGATAAAGGATAGCTCAGATGTGGTGATAAAGTAGGCTCTAGACAGATAAAGGATAGCTCAGATGTGGTGGTAAAGTAGGCTCTAGACAGATAAAGGATAGCTCAGATGTGGTGGTAAAGTATGCTCTAGACAGATAAAGGATAGCTCAGATGAGGTGATAAAGTATGCTCTAGACAGATAAAGGATAGCTCAGATGTGGTGATAAAGTAGGCTCTAGACAGATAAAGGATAGCTCAGATGTGGTGATAAAGTATGCTCTAGACAGATAAAGGATAGCTCAGATGTGGTGATAAAGTATGTTCTAGACAGATAAAGGATAGCTCAGATGTGGTGATAAAGTATGCTCTAGACAGATAAAGGATAGCTCAGATGTGGTGATAAAGTATGCTCTAGACAGATAAAGGATAGCTCAGATGTGGTGATAAAGTAGGCTCTAGACAGATAAAGGATAGCTCAGATGTGGTGATAAAGTAGGCTCTAGACAGATAAAGGATAGCTCAGATGTGGTGATAAAGTATGCTCTAGACAGATAAAGGATAGCTCAGATGTGGTGATAAAGTATGCTCTAGACAGATAAAGGATAGCTCAGATGAGGTGATAAAGTATGCTCTAGACAGATAAAGGATAGCTCAGATGTGGTGATAAAGTAGGCTCTAGACAGATAAAGATAGCTCAGATGTGGTGATAAAGTATGCTCTAGACAGATAAAGATAGCTCAGATGTGGTGATAAAGTATGCTCTAGACAGATAAAGGATAGCTCAGATGTGGTGATAAAGTATGCTCTAGACAGATAAAGGATAGCTCAGATGTGGTGATAAAGTAGGCTCTAGACAGATAAAGGATAGCTCAGATGTGGTGATAAAGTAGGCTCTAGACAGATAAAGGATAGCTCAGATGTGGTGATAAAGTATGCTCTAGACAGATAAAGGATAGCTCAGATGTGGTGATAAAGTATGCTCTAGACAGATAAAGGATAGCTCAGATGAGGTGATAAAGTATGCTCTAGACAGATAAAGGATAGCTCAGATGTGGTGATAAAGTATGCTCTAGACAGATAAAGATAGCTCAGATGTGGTGATAAAGTATGCTCTAGACAGATAAAGATAGCTCAGATGTGGTGATAAAGTATGCTCTAGACAGATAAAGGATAGCTCAGATGTGGTGATAAAGTATGCTCTAGACAGATAAAGGATAGCTCAGATGTGGTGATAAAGTATGCTCTAGACAGATAAAGATAGCTCAGATGTGGTGATAAAGTATGCTCTAGACAGATAAAGATAGCTCAGATGTGGTGATAAAGTATGCTCTAGACAGATAAAGGATAGCTCAGATGTGGTGATAAAGTATGCTCCAGACAGATAAAGGATAGCTCAGATGTGGTGATAAAGTATGCTCTAGACAGATAAAGGATAGCTCAGATGTGGTGATGAAGTATGCTCTAGACAGATAAAGGATAGCTCAGATGTGGTGATAAAGTAGGCTCTAGACAGATAAAGATAGCTCAGATGTGGTGATAAAGTATGCTCTAGACAGATAAAGGATAGCTCAGATGTGGTGATGAAGTATGCTCTAGACAGATAAAGGATAGCTCAGATGTGGTGATAAAGTATGCTCTAGACAGATAAAGGATAGCTCAGATGTGGTGATAAAGTATGCTCTAGACAGATAAAGGATAGCTCAGATGTGGTGATAAAGTATGCTCTAGACAGATAAAGGATAGCTCAGATGTGGTGCTAAAGTAGGCTCTAGACAGATAAAGGATAGCTCAGATGTGGTGCTAAAGTATGCTCTAGACAGATAAAGGATAGCTCAGATGTGGTGCTAAAGTAGGCTCTAGACAGATAAAGGATAGCTCAGATGTGGTGCTAAAGTAGGCTCTAGACAGATAAAGGATAGCTCAGATGTGGTGCTAAAGTAGGCTCTAGACAGATAAAGGATAGCTCAGATGTGGTGATAAAGTAGGCTCTAGACAGAAAGATAGCTCAGATGTGGTGATAAAGTATGCTCTAGACAGATAAAGGATAGCTCAGATGTGGTGGTAAAGTATGCTCTAGACAGATAAAGGATAGCTCAGATGTGGTGGTAAAGTATGCTCTAGACAGATAAAGATAGCTCAGATGTGGTGATAAAGTAGGCTCTAGACAGAAAGATAGCTCAGATGTGGTGCTAAAGTATGCTCTAGACAGATAAAGATAGCTCAGATGTGGTGATAAAGTAGGCTCTAGACAGAAAGATAGCTCATATGTGGTGATGAAGTATGCTCTAGACAGATAAAGGATAGCTCAGATGTGGTGATAAAGTAGGCTCTAGACAGAAAGATAGCTCATATGTGGTGATGAAGTATGCTCTAGACAGAAAGATAGCTCAGATGTGGTGATAAAGTATGCTCTAGACAGATAAAGATAGCTCATATGTGGTGATAAAGTATGCTCTAGACAGATAAAGATAGCTCAGATGTGGTGATAAAGTATGCTCTAGACAGAAAGATAGCTCAGATGTGGTGATAAAGTATGCTCTAGACAGATAAAGATAGCTCAGATGTGGTGATAAAGTATGCTCTAGACAGAAAGATAGCTCAGATGTGGTGATAAAGTATGCTCTAGACAGATAAAGGATAGCTCAGATGAGGTGATAAAGTATGCTCTAGACAGATAAAGGATAGCTCAGATGTGGTGATAAAGTATGCTCTAGACAGATAAAGGATAGCTCAGATGAGGTGATAAAGTATGCTCTAGACAGATAAAGGATAGCTCAGATGTGGTGATAAAGTATGCTCTAGACAGATAAAGGATAGCTCAGATGTGGTGATAAAGTATGCTCTAGACAGATAAAGGATAGCTCAGATGAGGTGATAAAGTATGCTCTAGACAGATAAAGGATAGCTCAGATGTGGTGATAAAGTATGCTCTAGACAGATAAAGATAGCTCAGATGTAGTGATAAAGTATGCTCTAGACAGATAAAGATAGCTCAGATGTGGTGATAAAGTATGCTCTAGACAGATAAAGATAGCTCAGATGTGGTGATAATGTATGCTCTAGACAGATAAAGATAGCTCAGATGTGCGAGTGCCTTTAGAATGTTTACAGGAAATCTGGACGGCGGCCATTTAATTAAAATGTCCACCCTGGTCGACTGACCGGCTTCCCAGACTGGATCCTCAAGGTATCCTGTATTAGTGTACAATGTTTGATACTTATATCATAAAATGGAACAATTATTTCAACTATCCGCTGGACTCCAGTAGACAGCTCATCAGAGAGAGAGAGATCGCACAGCAGTGACTAAGGTGAGGGTCCTACGGCGCAGTACGGCGCACACACACACACACACACTAGAGCCTTGCACAGGTATGAATTATAAGCCCGAGCCCTACCCACAACGTTTAGGCCCTACTCTAACCCAGTCCTGATTGCTTCTTCCAACTTGAAAGGCCCGAAACCAGAAATACCTTCCTCTATCAGCAAATCCATTAACTGCTCCTCTGTCTGTCACTCTCTCCCAGCACGCAGCTCGCTCTGCTCATGGCGGCTCTGAGTCTCCATGGCAACGGCTCCGCTTGGGCTGCTCTGCTCAATGAAGAGACATGAGAGAGCAGAGCGCTGTTAGCTACCGTTGGTCACTCTAAACACCGACAAAAAACTACAGGAACGCAACTCTTTTCTGTGAAATCATTTCTCCTGTCTTCTATTTGACGAGGTTGAAGCACTTCGGACAACATGTTATGACCTTAAATATGACCTTAAAACGTAGTAAATGGCTCCGCCTCAAAATGTTAGAATACCCGGACCCAGCCCGTACCCTAATTAGTGATACCCCGACCCAGCCCGTACTCCGCCCTAACCTGATGTATCATGTCAGGGCACGTCGGGATCAGGTCAGAGCTAACACAAATACACTGCAGGGATGCTCTGTATCTGTATAGGAGGCAAAGACTACAGAGCCAGGAGGACAAATCTGTCTAGCAAAGACTACAGAGCCAGGAGGACAAATCTGTCTAGCAAAGACTACAGAGCCAGGAGGACAAATCTGTCTAGCAAAGACTACAGAGCTAGGAGGACAAATCTGTCTAGCAAAGACTACAGAGCCAGGAGGACAAATCTGTCTAGCAAAGACTACAGAGCCAGGAGGACAAATCTGTCTAGCAAAGACTACAGAGCTAGGAGGACAAATCTGTCTAGCAAAGACTACAGAGCCAGGAGGACAAATCTGTCTAGCAAAGACTACAGAGCCAGGAGGACAAATCTGTCTAGCAAAGACTACAGAGCCAGGAGGACAAATCTGTCTAGCAAAGACTACAGAGCCAGGAGGACAAATCTGTCTAGCAAAGACTACAGAGCCAGGAGGACAAATCTGTCACATCTATTGAAACGTAACCAAGATCCTCTGGGAACACTGTGGTTTCTACTGCTACTATACCTGACCTGGTGCTGTGGTTTCTACTATACCTGACCTGGTGCTGTGGTTTCTACTATACCTGGTGCTGTGGTTTCTACTATACTTGGTGCTGTGGTTTCTACTATACCTGGTGCTGTGGTTTCTACTATAGCTGGTGCTGTGGTTTCTACTATACCTGGTGCTGTGGTTTCTACTATACCTGGTGCTGTGGTTTCTACTATACCTGGTGCTGTGGTTTCCTGGTCATTTCCACTGTGATGCTAAACACCAACCACAGAATTAGAACAATGACATGGCCCCATATTGTGCAGCCCTGAAACGAGCAGCGTAACCTGTCCAATGGGCCTCCACTGTCTAAAGTCATCCAGGAAAGAACACAACCACACAACACACCTCTTTCCATCAGAAAGGTCAAACAACAACCTTTTCCCAGTCTGTTATTGGTACAACGCTGAACTCTGGGGGGTTAAATCACAAAACACCTCTTTCCATTAGAAAGGTCAAACAACCATTTCCAGTCTGTTATTGGTACAACGCTGAACTCTGGGGGGTTAAATCACAAAACACCTCTTTCCATTAGAAAGGTCAAACAACCATTTCCAGTCTGTTATTGGTACAACGCTGTACTCTGGAGGGTTAAATCTGAGACGTTTTAGCCGTGAGACGTCTTGTTCATCTGATGGACATCTTGATTAAAGAGTATCTTCAGAAAGAGCAAAGAGCCTTTTCATTTCTTTTGTAACACTACAATCACTATAGTGTATAAACCCAGGGGCTGTGGACTACAGGGCGACCTGAGTCAGTCTACACAGACGAGAGATCAGAGATTGTCAAGGCAATATCTTTTAGATACACAACTCACAGTATAGGAGAGATTGTCAAGGCAATATATTTTAGATACACAGTATAACAGACGAGAGATCAGAGATTGTCAAGGCAATATCTTTTAGATACACAACTCACAGTATAACAGAGGAGAGAGGAGAGATTGTCAAGGCAATATCTTTTAGATACACAACTCACAGTATAACAGAGGAGAGAGGAGAGATTGTCAAGGCAATATCTTTTAGATACACAACTCACAGTATAAAACAGAGGAGAGAGGGATGGAAGGGGGAAGAGATTCCACTGTTCAACATGACATTCTCCTAGTATGGAAGATCTCTGCTTTCTCCAAAATGTTGAACAAGCAATTTAACTCTCTCTCTCTGAGATGAGATGGGGGGGATATGACATTCGACAACACAGCCCGATTTAAAAAGCAGTTAGATGGTTTTAATCCTACACATGCACACACTTCACTGAGCTTCATTTGAAGTCTGCAAAATATGTTGATTACGATCAATTATATTGATTTTGCAAGGCCGCGCGGTTAAAAAATGATAAGCATGAAGAGAGAAAGAAGGAGGAGGAGGGGGGGGGGGGGGGGGTGAAAGGGACAGAAAAGTGGTTCTCAGACGGGTTTCAACGCCAGGATCGTCAGTTCGGTTCCCACGGGGTGCTGGCCACCCATACGAAAAATATATACACAAATTACTAAGTTGCTTTGGATAAATGTGTCTGCTAAATGATATGTCAGAATAATAGTAGAGAGAATGATTTATTTCCGCTTTTTATTTCTTTCATCACATTCCCAGTGGGTCAGAAGTTTACATACACTCAATTAGTATTTGGTAGCATGGCCTTTAAATTGTTTAACTTGGGTCAAACGTTTCAGGTTGCCTTTCATAAGCTTCCCACAATTAAGTTGGGTGAAGCTTGGCCCATTCCTCCTGACAGAGCTGGTGTAACTGAGTCAGGTTTGTAGGCCTCCTTGCTCGCACACGCTTTTTCAGTTCTGCCCACACATTTTCTATAGGATTGAGGTCAGGGCTTTGTGATGGCCACTTCAATACCTTGACTTTATTGTCCTTAAGCCATTTTGCCACAACTTTGGAAGCATGCTTGGGATCATTGTCCATTTGGAAGACCCATTTGCGACTAAGCTTTAACTTCCTGACTGATGTCTTGAGATGTTGCTTCAAATATATATTTGGTGGTTTTTGGAGCAGTGGCTTCTTCCTTGCTGAGCGTCCTTTCAGGTTATGTTGATATAGGACTCGTTTTACTGTGGATATAGATATTTTTGTACCTGTTTCCTCCAACATCTTCACAAGGTCCTTTGCTGTTGTTCTGGGATTGATTTTTACTTTTCGCACCAAAGTACGTTAATCTCTAGGAGACGGAACGCATCTCCTTCCTGAGCGGTATGACGGCTGCGTGGTCCCATGGTGTTTATACTTGCGTACTATTGTTTGTACAGATGAACGTGCTACCTTCAGGTGTTTGGAAATTGCTACCAAGGATGAACCAGACTTGTGGAGGTTTACCATTGTTTTTCTGAGGTCTTGGCTGATTTGTTTTGATTTTCCCATGGTGTCAAACAAAGAGGCACTGAGTTTGAAGGTAGGCCTTGAAATACATCCACAGGTACACCTCCAATTGACTCAAATTATGTTAATTAGCCTATCAGAAGCTTCTAAAGCCATGACATAATTTTCTGGAATTTTCCAAGCTGTTTAAAGGCACAGTCAACTTAGTGTATGTAAACTTCTGACCCACTGGAATTGTGATACAGTGAATTATAAGTGAAATAATCTCTCTGTGAAAAATGACTTGTGTCATGCACAAAGTAGATGTCCTAACCAACTTGCCAAAACTATAGTTTGTTAACAAGACATTTGTGGAGTGGTTGAAAAACGAGTTTAAATGACTCCGACCGAAATGTATGTAAACTTCAACTGTGTATATATAATATATGCGTGTGTGTGTGTGTGTGTGTGCATGTGTGTGTGTGTGTGCATGTGTGCATGTGTGCGTGTGTGTGTATGTATATGTGTGTGTGTGTGTGTGTGTGTGTGTGTGTGTGTGTGTGTGTGTGTGTGTGTGTGTGTGTGTGTATATATGTATGTGTGTGTGTGTATATATGTATATGTATGTGTACCAGTATGTATCAATACACACATGTACCAGTATGTATCAGTGCACACATGTACCGGTGTGTATCAATATACACATGTACCAGTGTGTATTAATATACACATGTACCAGTATGTATTAATATACACATGTACCAGTGTGTATTAATATACACATGTACCAGTGTGTATTAATATACACATGTACCAGTATGTAACCGCCTGGTCACCTTGTCGGTTCGGTGATTGGTTACTGGCCCAACACTCTAACCGCTTGGCCACCTTGTGTGTTTGTACCTTAAACAGTAGAGAGTCGTCCATGTGTTCAGCGTAGACAGAGGTCAGCCTGTACTGGTTCTCAGTAGTGATGTCGATCTGATAGCCTGTCAGAACATAACACACCGTCCTGAACTCCTGAATCTTCCTCTGGAACACCTGGCAACAACACAGATACAACACTGGTTCACAATAGTCTCTCCGTCACTCACACTCGCCGTCCGTCACTCACTCACACTCATCAGAAGAGATGAGGTAGAGGAGAGAGAGAGAGATGAGGTAGAGGAGAGAGAGAGAGAGAGAGATGAGGTAGAGGAGAGAGAGAGAGAGAGATGAGGTAGAGGAGAGAGAGAGATGGGGTAGAGGAGAGAGATGAGGTAGAGGAGAGAGAGATGAGGTAGAGGAGAGAGAGAGAGAGATGAGGTAGAGGAGAGAGAGATGAGGTAGAGGAGAGAGAGAGAGAGAGATGAGGTAGAGGAGAGAGAGAGAGAGATATGAGGTAGAGGAGAGAGAGAGAGAGATATGAGGTAGAGGAGAGAGAGAGAGATATGAGGGAGGAGAGAGAGAGAGAGCGAGATGAGGTAGAGGAGAGAGAGGGATGAGGTAGAGGAGAGAGAGGGATGAGGTAGAGGAGAGAGAGGGATGAGGTAGAGGAGAGAGAGAGATGAGGTAGAGGAGAGAGTAGGATGAGGTAGAGGAGAGAGTAGGATGAGGTAGAGGAGAGAGTAGGATGAGGTAGAGGAGAGAGAGGGATGAGGTAGAGGAGAGAGAGAGATGAGGTAGAGGAGAGAGAGAGATGAGGTAGAGGAGAGAGAGATGAGGTAGAGAGAGAGATGAGGTAGACGAGAGAGAGAGATGAGGTAGACGAGAGAGAGAGAGAGGGATGAGGTAGAGGAGAGAGAGGGATGAGGTAGAGGAGAGAGAGGGATGAGGTAGAGGAGAGAGAGGGATGAGGTAGAGGAGAGAGAGGGATGAGGTAGAGGAGAGAGAGGGATGAGGTAGAGGAGAGAGAGGGATGAGGTAGAGGAGAGAGAGGGATGAGGTAGAGGAGAGAGAGGGATGAGGTAGAGGAGAGAGAGGGATGAGGTAGAGGAGAGAGAGAGAGATGAGGTAGAGGAGAGAGAGAGATATGAGGTAGAGGAGAGAGTAGGATGAGGTAGAGGAGAGAGTGGGATGAGGTAGAGGAGAGAGAGAGATGAGAGAGGAGAGAGAGAGATGAGGTAGAGGAGAGAGAGATGAGGTAGAGGAGAGAGGGATGAGGTAGAGGAGAGGAGAGAGAGATGAGAGGGATGAGGTAGAGGAGAGAGAGATGAGGTAGAGGAGAGAGAGGGATGAGGTAGAGGAGAGAGAGGGATGAGGTAGAGGAGAGAGATGAGGTAGAGGAGAGAGAGAGATATGAGGTAGAGGAGAGAGTAGGATGAGGTAGAGGAGAGAGTGGGATGAGGTAGAGGAGAGAGAGAGATGAGAGAGGAGAGAGAGATGAGGTAGATGAGAGAGGGATGAGGTAGAGGAGAGGAGAGAGAGATGAGAGAGATGAGGTAGAGGAGAGAGATGAGTTAGAGGAGAGAGATGAGTTAGAGGAGAGAGATGAGTTAGAGGAGAGAGATGAGTTAGAGGAGAGAGATGAGTTAGAGGAGAGAGAGATGAGGTAGAGGAGAGGAATAAGATGTGTAGGAAGAAGGGGGATAAAACATGTTTATTTTCTATGTAATACAACATTCCACACCTCCTTCAACCGCTGGTTCTTCAGTTCAGCTGTTTCCATCTGTTTACGCAGATCTACAACATAGAACAGTCGTGTTAAGCCGCATGTAGAACACAGAACAGTCCCTTAACGTAGAACTGTCATGTTAAAGTTGAACTACAACACAGAACAGTCCCTTAACATTAAACAGAGTCACTATGCAGTGACTAGGAGAGAGGAGACAAGAAGAGGGGAGGAGAGGAAGGAAAAGGAGAAGAGGCGGAGAGGAGAGAGGAGGTGGAGGGAGGAGAGAAAAGGTGGAGGAGAGGGGAAACGAGAGGTGATAAGAGGTGGAGAAGAAGAGAGGTGGAGGAGAAGAGAGGAGAGAAGAGAGAAGAGAGGAGAAGAGGAGAGGGTGGAGACGAGGTGGAGGTGAGATGAGGTGGAGAGGAGAGAGGAGGTGGAGAGAAGAGAAAAAAGGGTGGAGAAGAGGTGAAGGGGAGAGAGGTGGAGAGGAGAGAGGAGATGGAGAGGAGAGGGGAGAAGAGAGGAGAAGAGGAGAGGGTGGAGATGAAGTGGAGAGGAGAGAAGAGGTGGAGAGGAGAGAGGAGAGAAGAGGTGGAGTTAGAATAATAGACAGGAATAATTTGTTCAATTAAGTCTGAAATCAATTTGGGATAGCGACTTTCCGGTTTAAACGACTTGATTTGTGAAGACAAAGGACGCGACCAGAAAAAAGCACAATATTCCCCTTGTAGTACCCACAGGCTCCCAGGTCAAGAGGAGTGTACTATCTAGGGCACGGGGTAGCATCTGGAACACCCTCTCCAAGCCAGAGAAATGGGCCTGCCTGGAATCTGATCCATTATTGACACAATAGTGAATGTTCCATAGTTCAGAAGGAGTGGTGTGGGTCGAGTGGAGACGGAACGGAGCGTGATGGAACAATTGAATGACTGTGTAATTAACGTTACATAATCACAACAATGAACAATGACACAGACACATCCAGCCGTTGACAGCGTGAGGGTAATTACATGCTTTATTCATAATGTGACACTCCTTACCCTCCGGATTACTCATAATCACGTCTCTCCTCCTCTCTACTCTACTTCATCTCCTCCCTTGTCCTCCCTCTCCACCCTCTCTCCTCCCTTGTCCTCCCTTGTCCTCCCTCTCCTCCTCCCTTGTCCTCCCTCTCTTCTCCCTTGTCCTCCCTCTCCTCCTCCCTTGTCCTCCCTCTCTCCTCCCTCGTCCTCCGTGTCCTCCCTCGTCCTCCCTCTCCTCCCTTGTCCTCCCTTGTCCTCCCTTTCCTCCCTTGTCCTCCCGTGTCCTCCCTCATCCTCCCTCTCCTCCCTTGTCCTCCCTCTCTCCTCCCTTGTCCTCCCTCGTCCTCCCTCTCTCCCCTTGTCCTCCCTCTGTCCTCCCTCTCTCCTCCCTTGTCCTCCCTCTCCTTCCTTGTCCTCCCTCTCTTCCTCCCTTGTCCTCCCTCTCCCCTCCCTCGTCCTCCCTTCTTCTCCCGTGTCCTCCCTCCCACCCTTGTCCTCCCTCTCCTCCTCCTTGGTCCTCCCTTGTCCTCCCTCTCTCCTCCCTTGTCCTCCCTCTCTCCTCCCTCTCCTCCCTTGTCCTCCCTCTCTCCTCCCTTGTCCTCCCTTGTCCTCCCTCTCTCCTCCCTTGTCCTCCCTCTCTCCTCCCTTGTCCTCCCTCTCTCCTCCCTTGTCCTCCCTCTCTCCTCCCTTGTCCTCCCTCTCTCCTCCCTTGTCCTCCCTCTCTCCTCCCTTGTCCTCCCTCTCTCCTCCCTTGTCCTCCCTCTCTCCTCCCTCTCTCCTATTCTTCCCTCTCTCCACTTTTCTTTGTTTCTCCTGTCTGTCCACTTCTCATTCTCTGGGTCCTCTCACGTTCCCTCTCCCTAAAACAGACCATTTCTGTGTTCTGTGTGTGTGTGTGTCTCTCTAAATGGCCCATTTCTACAGTGAGTTTCAGTCTCTCTCCAGGGGTAACTAAAGCCGTGTTCACACTGCAGGCATTAATGCTCAAATCCGTTTTGGGATACCGACTGTCCAAACACCATGTTACAACCCACCAAAATCAGATGTGTGTGTTCACGCAGCAGTCATTGGCTGACACGGCTACGCTAGTTGTCATAGTAACGGCAGGCGTGCGAGCGGTGGTGGAGGCTGATTGGTTCTGGTGCTCGTGCTTCCTATCACTCAGAAGTTATGTAACAAGCTACGGTGACAACAACGCCCGCCGTGTCCGTTTCCTCGTTGCTCGTGCTTCCTTCCTACGGTGACAACAACGCCCGCCATGTTTCCTCGTTGCTCGTGCTTCCTTCCTACGGTGACAACAACGCCCGCCATGTTTCCTCGTTGCTCGTGCTTCCTTCCTACGGTGACAACAACGCCCACCATGTTTCCTCGTTGCTCGTGCTTCCTTCCTACGGTGACAACAACGCCCACCATGTTTCCTCGTTGCTCGTGCTTCCTTCCTACGGTGACAACAACGCCCGCCATGTTTCCTCGTTGCTCGTGCTTCCTTCCTACGGTGACAACAACGCCCACCATGTTTCCTAGTTGCTCGTGCTTCCTTCCTACGGTGACAACAACGCCTGCCATGTCTGTTTCCTCGTTGCTCGTGCTTCCTTCCTACGGTGACAACAACGCCCACCATGTTTCCTCGTTGCTCGTGCTTCCTTCCTACGGTGACAACAACGCCTGCCATGTCCGTTTCCTCGTTGCTCGTGCTTCCTTCCTACGGTGACAACAACGCCCGCCATGTTTCCTCGTTGCTCGTGCTTCCTTCCTACGGTGACAACAACGCCCACCATGTTTCCTCGTTGCTCGTGCTTCCTTCCTACGGTGACAACAACGCCCACCATGTTTCCTCGTTGCTCGTGCTTCCTTCCTACGGTGACAACAACGCCCGCCATGTTTCCTCGTTGCTCGTGCTTCCTTCCTACGGTGACAACAACGCCCACCATGTTTCCTAGTTGCTCGTGCTTCCTTCCTACGGTGACAACAACGCCCACCATGTTTCCTCGTTGCTCGTGCTTCCTTCCTACGGTGACAACAACGCCCACCATGTTTCCTAGTTGCTCGTGCTTCCTTCCTACGGTGACAACAACGCCTGCCATGTTTCCTCGTTGCTCGTGCTTCCTTCCTACGGTGACAACAACGCCCGCCGTGTCCGTTTCCTCGTTGCTCGTGCTTCCTTCCTTCGGTGACAACAACGCCCGCCATGTTTCCTCGTTGCTCGTGCTTCCTTCCTACGGTGACAACAACGCCCACCATGTTTCCTCGTTGCTCGTGCTTCCTTCCTAGTTAGCAGTCCGCTAACTAGCCGTAGCAGTCCACCAGCCAGCCACAGCAGTCCGCTAACTAGCCACAGCGGTCCACCAGTCCGCTAACTAGCCGCAGCAGTCCAGTCAGCCAGCCACAGCAGTCCGCTAACTAGCCGCAGCGGTCCACCAGTCAGCCACAGCAGTCCGCTAACTAGCCGCAACAGTCCACCAGCCAGCCACAGCAGTCCGCCAGCTAGCCGCAGCAGTCCGCCAGCTAGCCACGGCAGTCCGCCAGCCAGCCAGCCAGCCAGCCGCGGCAGTCCGCCAGCCAGCCGCGGCAGTCAGCTAGCCAGCAGTAGTCAGCTAGCCAGCAGTAGTCAGCTAGCCAGCAGTAGTCAGCTAGCCAGCAGCAGCAGTCAGAGAATTAAGGTGGAGAGAGAGGAGAAATAGAAAGACATGAGAAAGAATAGAGACAGAGAGAGAGGCCGACGGTAGAGCGAGGGGCCCGACGGTAGAGCGAGGGGCCCGACGGTAGAGCGAGGGGCCGACGGTAGAGCGAGGGGCCGACGGTAGAGCGAGGGGCCCGACGGTAGAGCGAGGGACCCGACGGTAGAGCGAGGGGCCGACGGTAGAGCGAGGGGCCCGACGGTAGAGCGAGGGGCCCGACGGTAGAGCGAGGGGCCCGACGGTAGAGCGAGGGGCCTGACGGTAGAGCGAGGGGCCCGACGGTAGAGCGAGGGGCCCGACGGTAGAGCGAGAGGATGAAGCTCGAGAGGCTGAAGTAGAGGCTTGCCAGTTCTCCGGTATAAATAATGTTTTGTTTCTGCATAAACCCTTAACGAGAGAACAGCCCGTCACCAGTGAAAAGCTGTCAGTGAGCTGTGTTTCTCCTCTTACCCAGGACCTCCTGTGAGGGAGGCAGACTGAGGCTGGTCTCTCCTGCAGCAGCAGCAAGAGGGATAGCGCCCCCTGTCTGCAGTGAGCGGAGGCGTTCCCTCAAACACTCCACTTCTGCCCTCAGCGCCTCCACTTCCTCCACACGCTGCTGTTTGGCCATGCTCGTAGGGTTCAGACTGAAGTGCAGGACTTTGGTTTTGACCGGATTGTAGTCTCCCTGGAGAAAGAGAGAGACGGGAAGAGAGAGAGAGAGGAAGAGAGAGAGAGAGAGAGGGGAAGATAGAGGGGAAGAGAGAGAGCGACGGGGAGAGAGAGAGAGACGGGAAGAGAGAGAGAGAGAGACGGGAAGAGAGAGAGAGAGAGAGGGGAAGAGAGACAGAGAGAGAGAGAGAGAGGGGAAGAGAGAGAGAGAGAGAGAGAGACGGGAAGAGAGAGAGAGAGAGACGGGAAGAGAGAGAGAGAGAGAGAGGGGAAGAGAGACAGAGAGAGAGAGAGAGGGGAAGAGAGAGAGAGAGAGAGGGGAAGAGAGAGAGAGAGAGGGGAAGAGAGAGAGAGAGAGGGGAAGAGAGAGAGAGAGAGAGAGAGGTGGGAAGAGAGAGAAATGCTTTAGAAAAACGCCAGAACTGAATCTTACCAGAACACTGGTCATCATTTTACATTCATGTTCATGACAATTCCACATGTTGAATCAGTGTAAACAGCAACAAGCAGGAGATCTCCATCACACCACAGGACAGTAAGAGATCTCCATCACACCACGGGACAGTAAGAGATCTCCATCACACCACGGGACAGTAAGAGATCTCCATCAGACCACGGGACAGTAAGGGATCTTCATCACACCACGGGACAGTAAGAGATCTCCATCACACCACGGGACAGTAAGAGATCTCCATCACACCACGGGACAGTAAGAGATCTCCATCACACCACGGGACAGTAAGAGATCTCCATCACACCACGGGACAGTAAGAGATCTCCATCAGACCACGGGACAGTAAGAGATCCTTATCACACCACGGGACAGTAAGAGATCTCCATCACACCACAGGACAGTAAGAGATCTCCATCAGACCACGGGACAGTAAGAGATCTCCATCACACCACGGGACAGTAAGAGATCTCCATCACACCACGGGACAGTAAGAGATCTCCATCACACCACGGGACAGTAAGAGATCTCCATCACACCACGGGACAGTAAGAGATCTCCATCACACCACGGGACAGTGAGAGATCTCCATCACACCACAGGACAGTAAGAGATCTCCATCACACCACGGGACAGTAAGAGATCTCCATCACACCACGGGACAGTAACCTCCACTGTCTTCCTGGTGTCTCAGCCTTAACCTCCACTGTCTTCCTGGTGTCTCAGCCTTAACCTCCACTGTCTTCCTGGTGTCTCAGCCTTAACCTCCACTTCAAATAGTATTCATGTCCAGTATTGTAAGATAAACTAGGGAAGATTCTCCAAGACACAGACACATAGCAGTCAGACAAACAGAGGGACAGGCAGAGACAGAGAGACAGAGAGACAGAGAGACAGAGAGACAGAGAGAGAGAGAGAGAGAGAGAGAGAGAGAGAGAGAGAGAGAGAGAGAGAGAGAGAGAGAGAGAGAGACATAGCAGAGAGAGAGAGGCATAGTAGACAGAGGCATAGCAGACAGAGAGAGGGGTATAGCAGACAGAGAGAGAGGCATAGCAGAGAGAGAGAGAGGCATAGCAGACAGAGTGAGAGAGAGAGAGGCATAGCAGACAGAGAGAGAGGTATAGCAGACAGATCTCTCCGGTTCTAAAATACATGGGAGTCATTGCGTCATGGTTAATACGGTTCTGCTTTTAATCCACTTTCACAGATCTAAACGCTTAAAGTGTGGTCTCAAAATACTCCCTCTCCCTTTCTCTCTCCCCTTCTCTCTACCCGTCCTCGCCCCCTCCCTCTCCTCCCTGTCCTCCCTCCATCTCCTCTTCATGTTTACAGAGTAAATGAGTCCATCTCATCTTAAAAAGGTCCAACCTGTCCTCTCTCCCCCTCCCTCACCTCCCTGTCCTCCATCCCTCTTCTCTTCATGTTTACAGAGTAAATGAGTCCATCTCATCTTAAAAGGTCCAACCTGTCCTCTCTCCCCCTCCCTCACCTCCCTGTCCTCCATCCCTCTTCTCTTCATGTTTACAGAGTAAATGAGTCCATCTCATCTTAAAAAGGTCCAACCTGTCCTCTCTCCCCCTCCCTCACCTCCCTGTCCTCCATCCCTCTTCTCTTCATGTTTACAGAGTAAATGAGTCCATCTCATCTTAAAAGGTCCAACCTGTCCTCTCTCCCCCTCCCTCACCTCCCTGTCCTCCATCCCTCTTCTCTTCATGTTTACAGAGAAAATGAGTCCATCTCATCTTAAAAGGTCCAACCTGTCCTCTCCCCCTCCTCCTCTCTCCCCCTCCCTCTCCTCCCTCACCTCCATCCCTCTCCTCTTCATGTTTACAGAGTAAATGAGTCCATCTCCTCCTCCCTGTCCTCCCTCTCCTCTTCATGTTTACAGAGTAAATGAGTCCATCTCCTCCTCCCTGTCCCCCCTCCCTCTCCTCCCTCACCTCCCTGTCCTCCATCCCTCTCCTCTTCATGTTTACAGAGTAAATGAGTCCATCTCCTCCTCCCTGTCCTCCCTCTCCTCTTCATGTTTACAGAGTAAATGAGTCCATCTCCTCCTCCCTGTCCTCCCTCTCCTCTTCATGTTTACAGAGTAAATGAGTCCATCTCCTCCTCCGTCCTCCCCCTCCTCTCTCCCTTACCTCCCTGTCCTCTCTCCCTCTCCTCTTCATGTTTACAGAGTAAATGAGTCCATCTCCTCCTCCGTCCTCCTCCCCCTCCTCTCTCCCTCACCTCCCTGTCCTCCATCCCTCTCCTCTTCATGTTTACAGAGTAAATGAGTCCATCTCCTCCTCCGTCCTCCTCCCCCTCCTCCTCTCTCCCTTACCTCCCTGTCCTCCTCTCCCTCACCTCCCTGTCCTCCCTCTCCTCTTCATGTTTACAGAGTGATTATTTTCAATTAAAACTCTCCTACAGAAACATAAATGTCTTCTCAGTCAAGGGAAAGACTATCTTTGACGACCCCGGGTCTTCAATACCAACACACACTAACGCCTCCATCTCTCTCCCTGACACACCCTAACGCCTCCATCTCTCTCCCTGACACACCCTAACGCCTCCATCTCTCTCCCTGACACACCCTAACGCCTCCATCTCTCTCCCTGACACACCCTAATGCCTCCATCTCTCTCCCTGACACACCCTAACGCCTCCATCTCTCTCCCTGACACACCCTAACGCCTCCATCTCTCTCCCTGACACACCCTAATGCCTCCATCTCTCTCCCTGACACACCCTAATGCCTCCATCTCTCTCGCTCCCTGACACACCCTAACGCCTCCATCTCTCTCTCTCCCTGACACACCCTAACGCCTCCATCTCTCTCTCTCCCTGACACACCCTAACGCCTCCATCTCTCTCTCTCCCTGACACACCCTAACGCCTCCATCTCTCTCCCTGACACACCCTAACGCCTCCATCTCTCTCTGACACACCCTAATGCCTCCATCTCTCTCCCTGACACACCCTAATGCCTCCATCTCTTTCCCTGACACACCCTAATGCCTCCATCTCTCTCCCTGACACACCCTAATGCCTCCATCTCTCTCCCTGACACACACTAACGCCTCCATCTCTCTCCCTGACACACACTAACGCCTCCATCTCTCTCCCTGACACACACTAACGCCTCCATCTCTCTCCCTGACACACACTAACGCCTCCATCTCTCTCCCTGACACCCTAACGCCTCCATCTCTCTCCCTGACACACCCTAATGCCTCCATCTCTCTCCCTGACACACCCTAATGCCTCCATCTCTCTCCCTGACACACCCTAATGCCTCCATCTCTCTCCCTGACACACCCTAATGCCTCCATCTCTCTCCCTGACACACCCTAATGCCTCCATCTCTTTCCCTGACACACCCTAATGCCTCCATCTCTCTCCCTGACACACCCTAATGCCTCCATCTCTCTCCCTGACACACACTAACGCCTTCATCTCTCTCCCTGACACACACTAATGCCTCCATCTCTCTCCCTGACACACCCTAATGCCTCCATCTCTCTCCCTGACACACCCTAATGCCTCCATCTCTCTCCCTGACACAGCCTAATGCCTCCATCTCTCTCCCTGACACACCCTAATGCCTCCATCTCTCTCTCTCCCTGACACACACTAACGCCTCCATCTCTCTCTCTCCCTGACACACCCTAACGCCTCCATCTCTCTCTCTCCCTGACACACCCTAATGCCTCCATCTCTCTCCCTGACACACCCTAATGCCTCCATCTCTCTCCCTGACACACCCTAATGCCTCCATCTCTCTCTCTCCCTGACACACCCTAACGCCTCCATCTCTCTCTCTCCCTGACACACCCTAACGCCTCCATCTCTCTCTGACACACCCTAATGCCTCCATCTCTCTCCCTGACACACCCTAATGCCTCCATCTCTCTCCCTGACACACCCTAATGCCTCCATCTCTCTCTCTCCCTGACACACCCTAACGCCTCCATCTCTCTCCCTGATTAGTGGCTAAATTCCATTTGATTTGTCCTGCAGCGATGCCCAACACAGGAGAGGGGAATGAGGTGAGGAGGAAAGGACAGATGGTACCAGGCAGAACATCGAAGGACAAAGACAAGAAGAAGAACGCGACAAAGAGAAGTAGTCAATTTGATGCTTCTGTATTTTTGTATGTCGGTCCACACCTGTAGTGTTGAGGGTGTGTCTGTGGAACCACACCTGTAGTGTTGAGGGTGTGTCTGTGGAACCACACCTGTAGTGTTGAGGGTGTGTCTGTGGAACCACACCTGTAGTGTTGAGGGTGTGTCTGTGGAACCACACCTGTAGTGTTGAGGGTGTGTCTGTGGAACCACACCTGTAGTGTTGAGGGTGTGTCTGTGGGTCCACACCTGTAGTGTTGAGGGTGTGTCTGTGGAACCACACCTGTAGTGTTGAGGGTGTGTCTGTGGAACCACACCTGTAGTGTTGAGGGTGTGTCTGTGGAACCACACCTGTAGTGTTGAGGGTGTGTCTGTGGAACCACACCTGTAGTGTTGAGGGTGTGTCTGTGGAACCACACCTGTAGTGTTGAGGGTGTGTCTGTGGGTCCACACCTGTAGTGTTGAGGGTGTGTCTGTGGGTCCACACCTGTAGTGTTGAGGGTGTGTCTGTGGAACCACACCTGTAGTGTTGAGGGTGTCTCTGTGGGTCCACACCTGTAGTGTTGAGGGTGTGTCTGTGGGTCCACACCTGTAGTGTTGAGGGTGTGTCTGTGGAACCACACCTGTAGTGTTGAGGGTGTGTCTGTGGGTCCACACCTGTAGTGTTGAGGGTGTGTCTGTGGAACCACACCTGTAGTGTTGAGGGTGTGTCTGTGGAACCACACCTGTAGTGTTGAGGGTGTGTCTGTGGGTCCACACCTGTAGTGTTGAGGGTGTGTCTGTGGGTCCACACCTGTAGTGTTGAGGGTGTGTCTGTGGGTCCACACCTGTAGTGTTGAGGGTGTGTCTGTGGGTCCACACCTGTAGTGTTGAGGGTGTGTCTGTGGGTCCACACCTGTAGTGTTGAGGGTGTGTCTGTGGAACCACACCTGTAGTGTTGAGGGTGTGTCTGTGGAACCACACCTGTAGTGTTGAGGGTGTGTCTGTGGGTCCACACCTGTAGTGTTGAGGGTGTGTCTGTGGGTCCACACCTGTAGTGTTGAGGGTGTGTCTGTGGAACCACACCTGTAGTGTTGAGGGTGTGTCTGTGGAACCACACCTGTAGTGTTGAGGGTGTGTCTGTGGAACCACACCTGTAGTGTTGAGGGTGTGTCTGTGGAACCACACCTGTAGTGTTGAGGGTGTGTCTGTGGAACCACACCTGTAGTGTTGAGGGTGTGTCTGTGGGTCCACACCTGTAGTGTTGAGGGTGTGTCTGTGGGTCCACACCTGTAGTGTTGAGGGTGTGTCTGTGGGTCCACACCTGTAGTGTTGAGGGTGTGTCTGTGGAACCACACCTGTAGTGTTGAGGGTGTGTCTGTGGAACCACACCTGTAGTGTTGAGGGTGTGTCTGTGGAACCACACCTGTAGTGTTGAGGGTGTGTCTGTGGAACCACACCTGTAGTGTTGAGGGTGTGTCTGTGGAACCACACCTGTAGTGTTGAGGGTGTGTCTGTGGAACCACACCTGTAGTGTTGAGGGTGTGTCTGTGGAACCACACCTGTAGTGTTGAGGGTGTGTCTGTGGAACCACACCTGTAGTGTTGAGGGTGTGTCTGTGGAACCACACCTGTAGTGTTGAGGGTGTGTCTGTGGAACCACACCTGTAGTGTTGAGGGTGTGTCTGTGGAACCACACCTGTAGTGTTGAGTGTGTGTCTGTGGAACCACACCTGTAGTGTTGAGGGTGTGTCTGTGGGTCCACACCTGTAGTGTTGAGGGTGTGTCTGTGGAACCACACCTGTAGTGTTGAGGGTGTGTCTGTGGAACCACACCTGTAGTGTTGAGGGTGTGTCTGTGGAACCACACCTGTAGTGTTGAGGGTGTGTCTGTGGAACCACACCTGTAGTGTTGAGGGTGTGTCTGTGGAACCACACCTGTAGTGTTGAGGGTGTGTCTGTGGGTCCACACCTGTAGTGTTGAGGGTGTGTCTGTGGGTCCACACCTGTAGTGTTGAGGGTGTGTCTGTGGAATCACACCTGTAGTGTTGAGGGTGTGTCTGTGGAACCACACCTGTAGTGTTGAGGGTGTGTCTGTGGAACCACACCTGTAGTGTTGAGGGTGTGTCTGTGGAACCACACCTGTAGTGTTGAGGGTGTGTCTGTGGAACCACACCTGTAGTGTTGAGGGTGTGTCTGTGGAACCACACCTGTAGTGTTGAGGGTGTGTCTGTGGAACCACACCTGTAGTGTTGAGGGTGTGTCTGTGGAACCACACCTGTAGTGTTGAGGGTGTGTCTGTGGAACCACACCTGTAGTGTTGAGGGTGTGTCTGTGGAACCACACCTGTAGTGTTGAGGGTGTGTCTGTGGAACCACACCTGTAGTGTTGAGGGTGTGTCTGTGGAACCACACCTGTAGTGTTGAGGGTGTGTCTGTGGAACCACACCTGTAGTGTTGAGGGTGTGTCTGTGGGTCCACACCTGTAGTGTTGAGGGTGTGTCTGTGGGTCCACACCTGTAGTGTTGAGGGTGTGTCTGTGGGTCCACACCTGTAGTGTTGAGGGTGTGTCTGTGGGTCCACACCTGTAGTGTTGAGGGTGTGTCTGTGGAACCACACCTGTAGTGTTGAGGGTGTGTCTGTGGAACCACACCTGTAGTGTTGAGGGTGTGTCTGTGGAACCACACCTGTAGTGTTGAGGGTGTGTCTGTGGAACCACACCTGTAGTGTTGAGGGTGTGTCTGTGGAACCACACCTGTAGTGTTGAGGGTGTGTCTGTGGAACCACACCTGTAGTGTTGAGGGTGTGTCTGTGGAACCACACCTGTAGTGTTGAGGGTGTGTCTGTGGAACCACACCTGTAGTGTTGAGGGTGTGTCTGTGGGTCCACACCTGTAGTGTTGAGGGTGTGTCTGTGGAACCACACCTGTAGTGTTGAGGGTGTGTCTGTGGAACCACACCTGTAGTGTTGAGGGTGTGTCTGTGGAACCACACCTGTAGTGTTGAGGGTGTGTCTGTGGAACCACACCTGTAGTGTTGAGGGTGTGTCTGTGGAACCACACCTGTAGTGTTGAGGGTGTGTCTGTGGAACCACACCTGTAGTGTTGAGGGTGTGTCTGTGGAACCACACCTGTAGTGTTGAGGGTGTGTCTGTGGAACCACACCTGTAGTGTTGAGGGTGTGTCTGTGGAACCACACCTGTAGTGTTGAGGGTGTGTCTGTGGAACCACACCTGTAGTGTTGAGGGTGTGTCTGTGGAACCACACCTGTAGTGTTGAGGGTGTGTCTGTGGAACCACACCTGTAGTGTTGAGGGTGTGTCTGTGGAACCACACCTGTAGTGTTGAGGGTGTGTCTGTGGAACCACACCTGTAGTGTTGAGGGTGTGTCTGTGGAACCACACCTGTAGTGTTGAGGGTGTGTCTGTGGAACCACACCTGTAGTGTTGAGGGTGTGTCTGTGGAACCACACCTGTAGTGTTGAGGGTGTGTCTGTGGAACCACACCTGTAGTGTTGAGGGTGTGTCTGTGGAACCACACCTGTAGTGTTGAGGGTGTGTCTGTGGAACCACACCTGTAGTGTTGAGGGTGTGTCTGTGGAACCACACCTGTAGTGTTGAGGGTGTGTCTGTGGAACCACACCTGTAGTGTTGAGGGTGTGTCTGTGGAACCACACCTGTAGTGTTGAGGGTGTGTCTGTGGAACCACACCTGTAGTGTTGAGGGTGTGTCTGTGGAACCACACCTGTAGTGTTGAGGGTGTGTCTGTGGAACCACACCTGTAGTGTTGAGGGTGTGTCTGTGGAACCACACCTGTAGTGTTGAGGGTGTGTCTGTGGAACCACACCTGTAGTGTTGAGGGTGTGTCTGTGGAACCACACCTGTAGTGTTGAGGGTGTGTCTGTGGAACCACACCTGTAGTGTTGAGGGTGTGTCTGTGGAACCACACCTGTAGTGTTGAGGGTGTGTCTGTGGAACCACACCTGTAGTGTTGAGGGTGTGTCTGTGGAACCACACCTGTAGTGTTGAGGGTGTGTCTGTGGAACCACACCTGTAGTGTTGAGGGTGTGTCTGTGGAACCACACCTGTAGTGTTGAGGGTGTGTCTGTGGAACCACACCTGTAGTGTTGAGGGTGTGTCTGTGGAACCACACCTGTAGTGTTGAGGGTGTGTCTGTGGAACCACACCTGTAGTGTTGAGGGTGTGTCTGTGGAACCACACCTGTAGTGTTGAGGGTGTGTCTGTGGAACCACACCTGTAGTGTTGAGGGTGTGTCTGTGGAACCACACCTGTAGTGTTGAGGGTGTGTCTGTGGAACCACACCTGTAGTGTTGAGGGTGTGTCTGTGGAACCACACCTGTAGTGTTGAGGGTGTGTCTGTGGAACCACACCTGTAGTGTTGAGGGTGTGTCTGTGGAACCACACCTGTAGTGTTGAGGGTGTGTCTGTGGAACCACACCTGTAGTGTTGAGGGTGTGTCTGTGGAACCACACCTGTAGTGTTGAGGGTGTGTCTGTGGAACCACACCTGTAGTGTTGAGGGTGTGTCTGTGGAACCACACCTGTAGTGTTGAGGGTGTGTCTGTGGAACCACACCTGTAGTGTTGAGGGTGTGTCTGTGGAACCACACCTGTAGTGTTGAGGGTGTGTCTGTGGAACCACACCTGTAGTGTTGAGGGTGTGTCTGTGGAACCACACCTGTAGTGTTGAGGGTGTGTCTGTGGAACCACACCTGTAGTGTTGAGGGTGTGTCTGTGGAACCACACCTGTAGTGTTGAGGGTGTGTCTGTGGAACCACACCTGTAGTGTTGAGGGTGTGTCTGTGGAACCACACCTGTAGTGTTGAGGGTGTGTCTGTGGAACCACACCTGTAGTGTTGAGGGTGTGTCTGTGGAACCACACCTGTAGTGTTGAGGGTGTGTCTGTGGAACCACACCTGTAGTGTTGAGGGTGTGTCTGTGGAACCACACCTGTAGTGTTGAGGGTGTGTCTGTGGAACCACACCTGTAGTGTTGAGGGTGTGTCTGTGGAACCACACCTGTAGTGTTGAGGGTGTGTCTGTGGGTCCACACCTGTAGTGTTGAGGGTGTGTCTGTGGGTCCACACCTGTAGTGTTGAGGGTGTGTCTGTGGAACCACACCTGTAGTGTTGAGGGTGTGTCTGTGGAACCACACCTGTAGTGTTGAGGGTGTGTCTGTGGAACCACACCTGTAGTGTTGAGGGTGTGTCTGTGGGTCCACACCTGTAGTGTTGAGGGTGTGTCTGTGGAACCACACCTGTAGTGTTGAGGGTGTGTCTGTGGAACCACACCTGTAGTGTTGAGGGTGTGTCTGTGGAACCACACCTGTAGTGTTGAGGGTGTGTCTGTGGAACCACACCTGTAGTGTTGAGGGTGTGTCTGTGGGTCCACACCTGTAGTGTTGAGGGTGTGTCTGTGGAACCACACCTGTAGTGTTGAGGGTGTGTCTGTGGAACCACACCTGTAGTGTTGAGGGTGTGTCTGTGGAACCACACCTGTAGTGTTGAGGGTGTGTCTGTGGAACCACACCTGTAGTGTTGAGGGTGTGTCTGTGGAACCACACCTGTAGTGTTGAGGGTGTGTCTGTGGAACCACACCTGTAGTGTTGAGGGTGTGTCTGTGGAACCACACCTGTAGTGTTGAGGGTGTGTCTGTGGAACCACACCTGTAGTGTTGAGGGTGTGTCTGTGGAACCACACCTGTAGTGTTGAGGGTGTGTCTGTGGAACCACACCTGTAGTGTTGAGGGTGTGTCTGTGGAACCACACCTGTAGTGTTGAGGGTGTGTCTGTGGAACCACACCTGTAGTGTTGAGGGTGTGTCTGTGGAACCACACCTGTAGTGTTGAGGGTGTGTCTGTGGAACCACACCTGTAGTGTTGAGGGTGTGTCTGTGGAACCACACCTGTAGTGTTGAGGGTGTGTCTGTGGAACCACACCTGTAGTGTTGAGGGTGTGTCTGTGGAACCACACCTGTAGTGTTGAGGGTGTGTCTGTGGAACCACACCTGTAGTGTTGAGGGTGTGTCTGTGGAACCACACCTGTAGTGTTGAGGGTGTGTCTGTGGAACCACACCTGTAGTGTTGAGGGTGTGTCTGTGGAACCACACCTGTAGTGTTGAGGGTGTGTCTGTGGAACCACACCTGTAGTGTTGAGGGTGTGTCTGTGGAACCACACCTGTAGTGTTGAGGGTGTGTCTGTGGAACCACACCTGTAGTGTTGAGGGTGTGTCTGTGGAACCACACCTGTAGTGTTGAGGGTGTGTCTGTGGAACCACACCTGTAGTGTTGAGGGTGTGTCTGTGGAACCACACCTGTAGTGTTGAGGGTGTGTCTGTGGAACCACACCTGTAGTGTTGAGGGTGTGTCTGTGGAACCACACCTGTAGTGTTGAGGGTGTGTCTGTGGAACCACACCTGTAGTGTTGAGGGTGTGTCTGTGGAACCACACCTGTAGTGTTGAGGGTGTGTCTGTGGAACCACACCTGTAGTGTTGAGGGTGTGTCTGTGGAACCACACCTGTAGTGTTGAGGGTGTGTCTGTGGAACCACACCTGTAGTGTTGAGGGTGTGTCTGTGGAACCACACCTGTAGTGTTGAGGGTGTGTCTGTGGAACCACACCTGTAGTGTTGAGGGTGTGTCTGTGGAACCACACCTGTAGTGTTGAGGGTGTGTCTGTGGAACCACACCTGTAGTGTTGAGGGTGTGTCTGTGGAACCACACCTGTAGTGTTGAGGGTGTGTCTGTGGAACCACACCTGTAGTGTTGAGGGTGTGTCTGTGGAACCACACCTGTAGTGTTGAGGGTGTGTCTGTGGAACCACACCTGTAGTGTTGAGGGTGTGTCTGTGGAACCACACCTGTAGTGTTGAGGGTGTGTCTGTGGAACCACACCTGTAGTGTTGAGGGTGTGTCTGTGGAACCACACCTGTAGTGTTGAGGGTGTGTCTGTGGGTCCACACCTGTAGTGTTGAGGGTGTGTCTGTGGGTCCACACCTGTAGTGTTGAGGGTGTGTCTGTGGGTCCACACCTGTAGTGTTGAGGGTGTGTCTGTGGGTCCACACCTGTAGTGTTGAGGGTGTGTCTGTGGAACCACACCTGTAGTGTTGAGGGTGTGTCTGTGGAACCACACCTGTAGTGTTGAGGGTGTGTCTGTGGGTCCACACCTGTAGTGTTGAGGGTGTGTCTGTGGGTCCACACCTGTAGTGTTGAGGGTGTGTCTGTGGAACCACACCTGTAGTGTTGAGGGTGTGTCTGTGGAACCACACCTGTAGTGTTGAGGGTGTGTCTGTGGAACCACACCTGTAGTGTTGAGGGTGTGTCTGTGGAACCACACCTGTAGTGTTGAGGGTGTGTCTGTGGAACCACACCTGTAGTGTTGAGGGTGTGTCTGTGGAACCACACCTGTAGTGTTGAGGGTGTGTCTGTGGAACCACACCTGTAGTGTTGAGGGTGTGTCTGTGGAACCACACCTGTAGTGTTGAGGGTGTGTCTGTGGAACCACACCTGTAGTGTTGAGGGTGTGTCTGTGGAACCACACCTGTAGTGTTGAGGGTGTGTCTGTGGAACCACACCTGTAGTGTTGAGGGTGTATCTGTGGAACCACACCTGTAGTGTTGAGGGTGTGTCTGTGGAACCACACCTGTAGTGTTGAGGGTGTGTCTGTGGAACCACACCTGTAGTGTTGAGGGTGTGTCTGTGGGTCCACACCTGTAGTGTTGAGGGTGTGTCTGTGGGTCCACACCTGTAGTGTTGAGGGTGTGTCTGTGGAACCACACCTGTAGTGTTGAGGGTGTGTCTGTGGGTCCACACCTGTAGTGTTGAGGGTGTGTCTGTGGGTCCACACCTGTAGTGTTGAGGGTGTGTCTGTGGGTCCACACCTGTAGTGTTGAGGGTGTGTCTGTGGAACCACACCTGTAGTGTTGAGGGTGTGTCTGTGGAACCACACCTGTAGTGTTGAGGGTGTGTCTGTGGAACCACACCTGTAGTGTTGAGGGTGTGTCTGTGGAACCACACCTGTAGTGTTGAGGGTGTGTCTGTGGAACCACACCTGTAGTGTTGAGGGTGTGTCTGTGGAACCACACCTGTAGTGTTGAGGGTGTGTCTGTGGAACCACACCTGTAGTGTTGAGGGTGTGTCTGTGGAACCACACCTGTAGTGTTGAGGGTGTGTCTGTGGAACCACACCTGTAGTGTTGAGGGTGTGTCTGTGGAACCACACCTGTAGTGTTGAGGGTGTGTCTGTGGAACCACACCTGTAGTGTTGAGGGTGTGTCTGTGGGTCCACACCTGTAGTGTTGAGGGTGTGTCTGTGGGTCCACACCTGTAGTGTTGAGGGTGTGTCTGTGGGTCCACACCTGTAGTGTTGAGGGTGTGTCTGTGGGTCCACACCTGTAGTGTTGAGGGTGTGTCTGTGGAACCACACCTGTAGTGTTGAGGGTGTGTCTGTGGGTCCACACCTGTAGTGTTGAGGGTGTGTCTGTGGAACCACACCTGTAGTGTTGAGGGTGTGTCTGTGGAACCACACCTGTAGTGTTGAGGGTGTGTCTGTGGGTCCACACCTGTAGTGTTGAGGGTGTGTCTGTGGAACCACACCTGTAGTGTTGAGGGTGTGTCTGTGGAATCACACCTGTAGTGTTGAGGGTGTGTCTGTGGAATCACACCTGTAGTGTTGAGGGTGTGTCTGTGGAACCACACCTGTAGTGTTGAGGGTGTGTCTGTGGAACCACACCTGTAGTGTTGAGGGTGTGTCTGTGGAATCACACCTGTAGTGTTGAGGGTGTGTCTGTGGAACCACACCTGTAGTGTTGAGGGTGTGTCTGTGGAACCACACCTGTAGTGTTGAGGGTGTGTCTGTGGAACCACACCTGTAGTGTTGAGGGTGTGTCTGTGGAACCACACCTGTAGTGTTGAGGGTGTGTCTGTGGAACCACACCTGTAGTGTTGAGGGTGTGTCTGTGGAACCACACCTGTAGTGTTGAGGGTGTGTCTGTGGAACCACACCTGTAGTGTTGAGGGTGTGTCTGTGGGTCCACACCTGTAGTGTTGAGGGTGTGTCTGTGGGTCCACACCTGTAGTGTTGAGGGTGTGTCTGTGGAACCACACCTGTAGTGTTGAGGGTGTGTCTGTGGAACCACACCTGTAGTGTTGAGGGTGTGTCTGTGGAACCACACCTGTAGTGTTGAGGGTGTGTCTGTGGAACCACACCTGTAGTGTTGAGGGTGTGTCTGTGGAACCACACCTGTAGTGTTGAGGGTGTGTCTGTGGAACCACACCTGTAGTGTTGAGGGTGTGTCTGTGGAACCACACCTGTAGTGTTGAGGGTGTGTCTGTGGAACCACACCTGTAGTGTTGAGGGTGTGTCTGTGGAACCACTCAACCCCACTGACCAGGGCTGGAAGAGGACTGTCTGTGGAACCACTCAACCACACTGACCAGGGCTGGAAGAGGACTGTCTGTGGAACCACTCAACCCCACTGACCAGGGCTGGAAGAGGACTGTCTGTGGAACCACTCAAACACACTGACCAGGGCTGGAAGAGGACTGTCTGTGGAACCACTCAACCACACTGACCAGGGCTGGAAGAGGACTGTCTGTGGAACCACTCAACCACACTGACCAGGGCTGGAAGAGGACTGTCTGTGGAACCACTCAACCACACTGACCAGGGCTGGAAGAGGACTGAAACCGATGCCGGGACTATTCATATTGAGGAGACGGAACACTGATATATATTTCTCAAGCCAGGATTCTAGAAGGTTCCGGAACCAGTGTTCCGGTCCAGTCAAGCACACGACTCTACTTCCCCTCTAGTTTCTAAACATACTATGTTAAAGCAGAACCTCCTAGTTTATCCAAGCCTGACAGAGATGTAAAAAAAAAAACGTGGTACACTTGTCACAGGATAGATGGGACAGATCAGAGGTTAAAAATGCCCTTCTCTTTTAAACAGGGATATCACCCCCCCCCCCCCCCCCCCCCCACACACACACACACCTATCCCGAGCTTGACCCATTCATTAACATGGACAGACAGAAAGGGGGAGAGGAGAGGAGAGAGGGATCGCTAAGAGGGTGAATCATCTATAATATCACAACACACTGTTTCTGTTCAGTCACTCCTATTCTAGGGAGGTCTGGTCTGGTCTACAATATAACACACTGTTCCTGTTTAGTCACTCCTATTCTAGGGAGGTCTGGTCTACAATATAAAACACTGTTCCTGTTTAGTCACTCCTATTCTAGGGAGGTCTGGTCTACAATATAAAACACTGTTCCTGTTTAGTCAGTCCTATTCTAGGGAGGTCTGGTCTGGTCTACAATATAAAACACTGTTCCTGTTTAGTCACTCCTATTCTAGGGAGGTCTGGTCTACAATATAAAACACTGTTCCTGTTTAGTCACTCCTATTCTAGGGAGGTCTGGTCTACAATATAAAACACTGTTCCTGTTTAGTCACTCCTATTCTAGGGAGGTCTGGTCTACATTATAAAACACTGTTCCTGTTTAGTCACTCCTATTCTAGGGAGGTCTGGTCTACAATATAAAACACTGTTCCTGTTTAGTCACTCCTATTCTAGGGAAGTCTGGTCTACATTATAAAACACTGTTCCTGTTTAGTCACTCCTATTCTAGGGAGGTCTGGTCTACAATATAAAACACTGTTCCTGTTTAGTCACTCCTATTCTAGGGAGGTCTGGTCTACAATATAAAACACTGTTCCTGTTTAGTCACTCCTATTCTAGGGAAGTCTGGTCTACATTATAAAACACTGTTCCTGTTTAGTCACTCCTATTCTAGGGAGGTCTGGTCTACAATATAAAACACTGTTCCTGTTTAGTCACTCCTATTCTAGGGAGGTCTGGTCTACAATATAAAACACTGTTCCTGTTTAGTCACTCCTATTCTAGGGAGGTCTGGTCTACAATATAAAACACTGTTCCTGTTTAGTCACTCCTATTCTAGGGAGGTCTGGTCTACTACAATATAAAACACTGTTCCTGTTTAGTCACTCCTATTCTAGGGAGGTCTGGTCTACAATATAAAACACTGTTCCTGTTTAGTCACTCCTATTCTAGGGAAGTCTGGTCTACAATATAAAACACTGTTCCTGTTTAGTCACTCCTATTCTAGGGAGGTCTGGTCTACAATATAAAACACTGTTCCTGTTTAGTCACTCCTATTCTAGGAAGGTCTGGTCTACAATATAAAACACTGTTCCTGTTTAGTCACTCCTATTCTAGGGAGGTCTGGTCTACAATATAAAACACTGTTCCTGTTTAGTCAGTCCTATTCTAGGGAGGTCTGGTCTACAATATAAAACACTGTTCCTGTTTAGTCAGTCCTATTCTAGGGAGGTCTGGTCTGGTCTACATTATAAAACACTGTTCCTGTTTAGTCACTCCTATTCTAGGGAGGTCTGGTCTGGTCTACAATATAAAACACTGTTCCTGTTTAGTCACTCCTATTCTAGGGAGGTCTGGTCTACAATATAAAACATTGTTCCTGTTTAGTCACTCCTATTCTAGGGAGGTCTGGTCTACAATATAAAACACTGTTCCTGTTTAGTCACTCCTATTATAGGGAGGTCTGGTCTGGACTACAATTTATGAACTGTGGGAAGGAAGAAGAGACGAGAAAGAGAAGAGAGAGAGAAGGGGGATGAGGAAAGTTTGATTGAGTTACTCAGGAGGGAGGAGGAGAGGGAGAGAGAGGAGGGTGAGTCTCTTTTCTGATAATAAGACAAAATGCCCTAAGGCTTATCAGGACGTGTGTGTGTGGTGTGTGTGGTGTGTGTGTGTGTGTGTGTGTTTGATGATGTGCCCCAGCAGTAGTAAATGAAGCCATTATCTGTTTTTACAAGGCAGACGTCCATTGGAGTGTAGAGGAGAGGAAGAGGAAGAGGAGTGTAGAGGAGAGGAGAGGAGAGGAGTGTAGAGGAGAGGAGAGGAGTGGAGAGGAGAGGAGTGTAGAGGAGAGGAAGAGGAGTGTAGAGGAGAGGAAGAGGAGTGTAGAGGAGAGGAAGAGGAGTGTAGAGGAGAGGAAGAGGAGTGTAGAGGAGAGGAGGGGAGTGTAGAGGAGAGGAGGGGAGTGTAGAGGAGAGGAGTGTAGAGGAGTGTAGAGGAGAGGAGAGGAAGAGGTAGAGGAGAGGAAGAGGAGTGTAGAGGAGAGGAAGAGGGAGAGGAGGGGAGTGTAGAGGAGAGGAGGGGAGTGTAGAGGAGAGGGGAGTGTAGAGGAGAGGAGGGGAGTGTAGAGGAAGAGGAAGAGGAAGAGGAAGAGGAAGAGTGTAGAGGAGAGGAAGAGGAGAGGAGTGTAGAGGAGAGGAAGAGGTAGAGGAGAGGAAGAGGAAGAGGGAGAGGAGTGTAGAGGAGAGGAGTGTAGAGGAGTGTAGAGGAGAGGAGAGGAGAGGAGAGGAGAAGAGAAGAGAGGAGTGTAGAGGAGAGGAGGGGAGTGTAGAGGAGAAGGGGAGTGTAGAGGAAGAGGAAGAGGAGTGTAGAGGAGAGGAAGAGGAGAGGAGTGTAGAGGAGAGGAGAGTGTAGAGGAGTGGAGAGGAGAGGAGAGGACTGTTATCTAGTACCAGTTCAGTGGGGTGTAAAGCTAGGTAACATTTTAGTAAAGCTAGGTAACATTTTAGTAAAGCTAGGTAACATTTTAGTAAAGCTAGGTAACATCCTGCTTTAGAACATACGCTGAAGCAAATTGGACAAATGGAAGGATGTGTGTTTGTCTGTGTGTCTCTGAGTGTGTGTGTCGGGATAAGTGTGTGTCTCTCTCAGGGTGTGTGTGTGTGTGTCTCAGGGTGTGTGTGTGTGTGTCTCAGGGTGTGTGTGTGTCTCAGGGTGTGTGTGTGTTTCAGGGTGTGTGTGTGTCTCAGGGTGTGTGTGTGTCTCAGGGTGTGTGTGTGTCTCAGGGTGTGTGTGTGTCTCAGGGTGTGTGTGTGTCTCAGGGTGTGTGTGTGTCTCAGGGTGTGTGTGTGTCTCAGGGTGTGTGTGTGTCTCAGGGTGTGTGTGTGTCTCAGGGTGTGTGTGTGTTTCAGGGTGTGTGTGTGTCTCAGGGTGTGTGTGTGTCTCAGGGTGTGTGTGTTTCAGGGTGTGTGTGTGTCTCAGGGTGTGTGTGTGTCTCAGGGTGTGTGTGTGTGTGTCTCAGGGTGTGTGTGTGTCTCAGGGTGTGTGTGTGTGTGTCTCAGGGTGTGTGTGTGTGTGTGTCTCAGGGTGTGTGTGTGTGTGTCTCAGGGTGTGTGTGTGTTTCAGGGTGTGTGTGTGTTTCAGGGTGTGTGTGTGTTTCAGGGTGTGTGTGTGTCTCAGGGTGTGTGTGTGTCTCAGGGTGTGTGTGTGTCTCAGGGTGTGTGTGTGTCTCAGGGTGTGTGTGTGTCTCAGGGTGTGTGTGTGTCTCAGGGTGTGTGTGTGTCTCAGGGTGTGTGTGTGTCTTTCTATCTTTAAAGAGGAAAGGAAAACCTTGTCTCCTAAAGTGTCATTTGTGATCTAAATAAGTAGAGAGGAACACCATCTTCTCTTTTAATGAAGGGGGGGAGAAAATAGCGAGAAAATAGTGAGAGAGAGAGCAAGAGAGAGATGAAGAGGAGAGAGAGAGGAGGGAAAGGGAGGAGAGAGAGGAACAGTGGAGTTCACAGTAACTGTTAGAAAATGGTTTGGAACCTGAGGCCAGAAAGATCTGACAATTAGACCAGAACACACAGGGATAGGAAGTGTCTGTGTGACCAGAACACACAGGGACAGGAAGTGTGTGTGTGACCAGAACACACAGGGACAGGAAGTGTGTGTGTGACCAGAACACACAGGGACAGGAAGTGTGTGTGTGTGACCAGAACACACAGGAACAGGAAGTGTGTGTGACAGAGAGAAAGTGACAGAAAAAGCTACCCTTCATGTCTACCCCCAGACAGGTCCTCCAGACATGTAGGCAGACTCTAAACTAGCAGTCTGATCTAAAACGCTCTCTAGTTGATAGTGTCCCATCACTGCTGTGGAATAGGGAATCTAATCTCTGTGTGGCTTTAGGGACCATCAGGACTGGGACAACAGTAGGACTGATTCTATTAAGATCCCCACACACACACACACAGAGAGAGGGATGAGTTGGGTTGAAACTAGGGCTGTTATGGTGACCATATTACCGTCACACCGGAGGTCACTAGTCATGAAGACAGTCAAATTCCACGTGACAGTTTAGACACGGTAATTAGTCTTCTCTGTAGGCTATATCACATGGATTTACTGTGAAGGTGTAGGCTGTATTACATGGATTTACTGTGAAGGTGTAGGCTATATTACATGGATTTACTGTGAAGGTGTAGGCTATATCACATGGATTTACTGTGAAGGTGTAGGCTATATCACATGGATTTACTGTGAAGGTGTAGGCTGTATTACATGGATTTACTGTGAAGGTGTAGGCTGTATTACATGGATTTACTGTGAAGGTGTAGATTATATTACATGGATTTACTGTGAAGGTGTAGATTATATTACATGGATTTACTGTGAAGGTGTAGGCTGTATTACATGGATTTACTGTGAAGGTGTAGGCTATATCACATGGATTTACTGTGAAGGTGTAGGCTGTATTACATGGATTTACTGTGGTGTAGGCTATATCACATGGATTTACTGTGAAGGTGTAGGCTATATCACATGGATTTACTGTGAAGGTGTAGGCTATATCACATGGATTTACTGTGAAGGTGTAGGCTATATCACATGGATTTACTGTGAAGGTGTAGATTATATTACATGGATTTACTGTGAAGGTGTAGGCTATATCACATGGATTTACTGTGAAGGTGTAGATTATATCACATGGATTTACTGTGAAGGTGTGGATTATATTACATGGATTTACTGTGAAGGTGTAGACTATATCACATGGATTTACTGTGAAGGTGTCAATCATCCCTGACGTGGATGATTGACAGATGAGTTACCCACACCTCCCAGGCCCGAGAGCAGCCCTGACGTGGATGATTGACAGGTGAGTTACCCACACCTCCCAGGCCCGAGAGCAGTCCTGACGTGGATGATTGACAGGTGAGTTACCCACACCTCCCAGGCCCGAGAGCAGCCCTGACGTGGATGATTGACAGGTGAGTTACCCACACCTCCCAGGCCAGAGAGCAGCCCTGACGTGGATGATTGACAGGTGAGTTACCCACACCTCCCAGGCCAGAGAGCAGCCCTGACGTGGATGATTGACAGGTGAGTTACCCACACCTCCCAGGCCAGAGAGCAGCCCTGACGTGGATGATTGACAGGTGAGATACCCACACCTCCCAGGCCAGAGAGCAGCCCTGACGTGGATGATTGACAGGTGAGTTACCCACACCTCCCAGGCCAGAGAGCAGCCCTGTATGTCGAGTCCTCACACACACGACTGTGTACCTGTAAGTTGTGCCTCTCCAGCCTCAGCTCTAGAACATTGTTCTGTTCTTCCAGACGTTGTCGCTCTCCCTCCAACTCCTCAATCTTCAGCCTGCCGACACAACACAACACACACACACACTCCTTAGATGAATGAGCTCAATAGCGATCATGATTCTGAGTGTAATGAAGCGGTGTGTCTCCTCTCCATTAATGAACTGAATGTTTGTTTTGATATCCAGACTGTAGTGAAACAGAGACACTAATCACAACGTGTGTAATTGATGGTAAAGTGTGTGTGTGTAGTCTACATAGGGTAGGTAAGTGGAAAGCAGGTGTGTGTCAGGCCATTGTGATGTAAACATGTCGTCATGACGACATGAACACCATCTAATAATAATTTAATAACCCTACAAGATAACTAGATAAAACACCAAGATCTCTTCATACATTCAAATGTTCTTCATTCCTCAGTTCTATATTCTACAGTACTGTGTTCCATAGTTCTATATTCTACAGTTCTGTGTTCCATAGTTCTATATTCTACAGTACTGTGTTCCATAGTTCTATATTCTACAGTTCTGTGTTCCATAGTTCTATATTCTACAGTTCTGTGTTCCATAGTTCTATATTCTACAGTTCTGTGTTCCATAGTTCTATGTTCTAACGTTTGGTGTTCTATTCATGGGTTACATTTTAACTTGTTTTGGACTGACGCCCGACTGAGCATTATTCTCAATACAAAGTCAATTAACGCTGATGAAGATTTCTCCAAAAGTAAATGATAGTGGTTCAGCAATACAACCCCATTCTGAAGGAGACACATCATTAGTAGGAAAACCTCTGGTCGTCGTTATGATGTCACAGATTGACATTAGATGCAGCATGACGTCAGCGTCGCTGGCTAACCTCTGGTCGTCGTTGGCTAACCTCTGGTCGTCGTTATGATGTCACAGATTGACATTAGATGCAGCATGACGTCAGCGTCGCTGGCTAACCTCTGGTCGTCGTTATGATGTCACAGATTGACATTAGATGCAGCATGACGTCAGCGTCGCTGGCTAACCTCTGGTCGTCGTTATGACGTCACAGATTGACATTAGATGCAGCATAACGTCAGCGTCTCTAATGACAACATTGCCATCCGTCTAAAGTCAATTTGACAAAATGAAAAGGCAGAGTTGTTTCCTCCTAAACATGAACCTTCTTCAGCAGTGGGGTGGTATTTCCTGGCTCTTCAGTCGACTGTCAGTCTGTCCAGAGTGACTTTAGGTCAGCACTGTGACGTCACCTTGACAACGTTCATAACGACTGTCAGTCTGTCCAGAGTGACTTTAGGTCAGCACTGTGACGTCACCTTGACAACGTTCATAACGACTGTCAGTCTGTCCAGAGTGACTTTAGGTCAGCACCGTGACGTCACCTTGACAACGTTCATAACGACTGTCAGTCTGTCCAGAGTGACTTTAGGTCAGCACCGTGACGTCACCTTGACAACGTTCATATCGACTGTCAGTCTGTCCAGAGTGACTTTAGGTCAGCACTGTGACGTCACCTTGACAACGTTCATAACGACTGACAGTCTGTCCAGAGTGAATTTAGGTCAGCACTGTGACGTCACCTTGACAATGTTCATAACGACGGCATGACGCCAGAGTGACTTTAGGTCAGCACTGTGACGTCACCTTGACAACGTTCATAACGACTGTCAGTCTGTCCAGAGTGACTTTAGGTCAGCACTGTGACGTCACCTTGACAACGTCCATAACGACTGTCAGTCTGTCCAGAGTGACTTTAGGTCAGCACTGTGACGTCACCTTGACAACGTTCATAATGACTGACAGTCTGTCCAGAGTGACTTTAGGTCAGCACTGTGACGTCACCTTGACAACGTTCATAATGACTGACAGTCTGTCCAGAGTGACCTTAGGTCAGCAGTGACGTCACCTTGACAACGTTCATAACGACTGTCAGTCTGTCCAGAGTGACTTTAGGTCAGCACTGTGACGTCACCTTGACAACGTTCATAACGACTGTCAGTCTGTCCAGAGTGACTTTAGGTCAGCACTGTGACGTCACCTTGACAACGTTCATAACGACTGTCAGTCTGTCCAGAGTGACTTTAGGTCAGCACCGTGACGTCACCTTGACAACGTTCATAACGACTGTCAGTCTGTCCAGAGTGACTTTAGGTCAGCACCGTGACGTCACCTTGACAACGTTCATAACGACTGTCAGTCTGTCCAGAGTGACTTTAGGTCAGCACTGTGACGTCACCTTGACAACATTCATAACGACTGACAGTCTGTCCAGAGTGACTTTAGGTCAGCACTGTGACGTCACCTTGACAATGTTCATAACGACGGCATGACGCCAGAGTGACTTTAGGTCAGCACTGTGACGTTATGAACGTTGTCAAGGTGACGACTGACAGTCTGTCCAAATCAAATCAAATTTATTTATATAGCCCTTCGTACATCAGCTGATCTCAAAGTGCTGTACAGAAACCAGCCTAAAACCCCAAACAGCAAGCAATGCAGGTGTAGAAGCACGGTGGCTAGGAAAAACTCCCTAGAAAGGCCAAAACCTAGGAAGAAACCTAGAGAGGAACCAGGCTATGTGGGGTGGCCAGTCCTCTTCTGGCTGTGCCGTGTCCAGAGTGACTTTAGGTCAGCACTGTGACGTCACCTTGACAACGTTCATAACGACGGCATGACGCCACAGAGTGACAACGTATGAAGAGTTTTAACGTTCCACTGTTCTATAATTTAGTGTTCTAACGTTCTGTGTTCTATAATTTAGTGTTCTAGCGCTCTGTGTTCTAGCGTTCTGTGTGTGTCTAGTAGTTGAGGGAGCTTGTTGATCTCCAGTGTGATAGTAATGTCAGGGGGACTTCCTCCATAGGCTTCCTGTCTCCTTCACTCTTCATCACATGATCAACGACTTGATTCTCCCTCCATACCTGTCTGACCTCCATTTCTTCCTCTATCGCTCCCAGTGGACCTCGCATCCCTCTCCTCCTCTTCTTCACCCCCCACTTCTCTAACTAACCTCTTCTCCCAGCCTCTCCTCCTCTTCTTCACCCCCCACTTCTCTAACTAACCTCTTCTCCCAGCCTCTCCTACTCCCTCTTCTCTAACTAACCTCTTCTCCTCTTCTTCACCCCCCACTTCTCTAACTAAACTCTTCTCCCAGTCTCTCCTCTTCACCCCCCTCTTCTCCCAGCCACCTGGCCCCCCACGCTCCCTAGCAAGCCACCTGGCCCCCCGCGCTCCCTAGCCAGCCACCTGGCCCCCCGCGCTCCCTAGCCAGCCAGCCTGGCCCCCCGCGCTCCCTAGCCAGCCAGCCTGGCCCCCCGCGCTCCCTAGCCAGCAAGCCTGGCCCCCCGCGCTCCCTAGCCAGCAAGCCTGGCCCCCCGCGCTCCCTAGCCAGCCAGCCTGGCCCCCCGCGCTCCCTAGCCAGCCAGCCTGGCCCCCCGCGCTCCCTAGCCAGCCAGCCTGGCCCCCCGCGCTCCCTAGCCAGCCAGCCTGGCCCCCCCGCGCTCCCTAGCCAGCCAGCCAGCCTGTCCCCCGCGCTCCCTAGCCAGCCAGCCAGCCAGCCTGGCCCCCCGCGCTCCCTAGCCAGCCGCTTGGCCCCCCGCGCTCCCTAGCCAGCCAGCCTGGCCCCCCGCGCTCCCTAGCCAGCCAGCCTGGCCCCCTGCGCTCCCTAGCCAGCCGCCTGGCCCCCCGCGCTCCTTAGCCAGCCGTCTGGCCCACCGCGCTCCTTAGCCAGCCGCCTGGCCCCCCGCGCTCCCTAGCCAGCCGCCTGGCCCCCCGCGCTCCCTAGCCAGCCGCCTGGCCCACCGCGCTCCCTAGCCAGCCGCCTGGCCCCCCGCGCTCCCTAGCCAGCCGCCTGGCCCCCCGCGCTCCCTAGCCAGCCAGCCTGGCCCCCCCGCGCTCCCAAGCCAGCCAGCCTGGCCCCCCCCGCGCTCCCTAGCCAGCCAGCCTGGCCCCCGGGCTCACTCCATTCTCTCTCACCCTCCACTCCTCTGAACTCCTCCTCTCTGTAAATGGCTCAGTATGGTAGTACTGAACCATATAGTATGGTACTTCACCTCTCTACTGGTGTTAAGTGTGTGAGTTACCGGAGTGTGTTGACTTCCTCATTCGTTGCTAAGGGGTTGCCCTCGGCGACGGAGTCTTGCTGCTTCTTCATAACCTCCAGCTCCAACTCCATCTAGAACACAGAGACACACACACTTACTAACCCAGACTAACATAAAAACAGACCCAATCACTCCGATGCCTTCCCCCTCCCTCCGGCCCACTCTCCCCCATCTGCCCCCGGCCCCATCTCCCCCATCTTCCCCCTCCCTCCGGCCCCCTCTCCCCCCTACCTCCAGCCCCCTCTCCCCCCTCCCTCCGGCCCCCTCTCCCCCCTACCTCCAGCCCCCTCTCCCTCCTCCTTCCGGCCCCCTCTCCCCCATCTCCCCCCTCCCTCCGGCCCCCTCTCCCCCATCTCCCCCCTCCCTCCGGCCCCCTCTCCCCCTCCCTCCGGCCCCCATGTCCGGCCCCCTCTCCCCCTCCTTCCGGCCCCCTCTCCCCCATCTCCCCCTTCCCTCCGGCCCCCTCTCCCCAATCTCCCCCCTCCCTCCGGCCCCCTCTCCCCCCGACCTCCAGCCCCTTCCATCCGGCCCCCTCTCCCCCATCTTCCCCCGACCTCCTCTCACCCCTTCGGCCCCCTGCTTCCACGTCCTTCCGGCCCCCTCTCCCCCCGAACTCTAGCCCCTTCCCTCCGGCCCCCTCTCCCCCATCATCCCCCAACCTCCTCTCCCCCCTCCGGCCCCCTTCTTCTCCCTCCCTCCGGCCCCCTCTCCCCCATCTTCCCCCTCACTCCGGCCCCCTCTCCCCCATCTTCCCCCTCCCTCCGGCCCCCTCTCCCCCATCTTCCCCCTCCCTCCGGCCCCCTCTCCCCCATCTTTCCCCTCCCTCCGGCCCCCTCTACCCCCGACCTCCAGCCCCTTCCCTCCGGCCCCCGACCTCCTCTCCCCCCTCCCTCCAGCCCTCTCTCCCTCCATCCATCCATCTCTCCCTTCTTCCCACTGACCAACTCTCCCTCCCCCTCATATATTCCATCCCCCTATTTCTCCATCCATCTCTCCCTCCTCTCCCCCTCATATATTCCACCTCCCTCTCTAAATGCTCTATACCACTATTCCCTAAACAGACAGCACACCGGTGCATCCCCCTCCATCTGTCTCTCCTCTGATGGAGACTAATCAATGAAGGAGATGTCTGGGTAACAAGGGAAGAGAGGAGGAGAGGGACGCGGCTCGTGATTCAACACCACTCAGACACACACAACGATACATCCCTTCATTCCTCTCCCTCTTCTGTCTCTCCTCAGACAGAGAGGTAATCACAAGGTGGAGAGACGAGAGGGTGTGTGTGTGTGTGTGGCGAGACGATTTCACACGTGTCACTTCCCATCACCACGGCAATTGTGACGTTGCCCTGGCAACAGGAACAGCCAAGTGTGTGTTATAAACGACCGCCGTCTAGGAAAAACACGCGTTATTTCACAGGGTGTGTGTGTGTGTGTGTAGGTGTGTGTATACTCACAGTCTGTACTTGTAGTTTGAGGGCCCCAGCCTCCTCTTGGGCTTTAGTCAACAGAACCTGCAGAAGAGGGAGAAAAACACCACTTAGACAAGAGGGGGGGGGGGGGGGGGGTGTGTGTGTGTGTGTGTGTGTGTGTGTGGCAGGCAGGCAGGTGGAGGAAGACTGGTAGAGAGACAAATATTCTATAACAGCCTCCACTCTTCCTGGAGGGCTTTCCCACTAGATGTTGGAACATTGCTGCGGGGACTTGCTTCCATTCAGCCACAAGAGCACTAGTGAGATCAGGCACTGATGTTGGGAGACCAGGCCTGGCTCGCAGTCAGGGATCTGTGCAGGACAGTCAAGTTATTCCACATCAATCTCGACAAACCATTTCTGTATGGACCTCGCTTTGTGCACAGGGGCATTGTCATGCTGAAACAGGAAAGGGCCTTCCCCAAACTGCCACAAAGTTGGAAGGAACAGAATCGTCTAGAATGTCATTGTATGTTGTAGCGCTAATATTTCCCTACACTTGAAATAAGGGGCTCGAACCGTGAAAAACAGCCACAGACCATTATTCATCCTCCACCAAACTTTACAGTTGGCACTTTGCATTGGGGCGGGTAGCGTTCTCCTGGCATCCTCCAAACCCAGATTCACCCGTCGGAATGCCAGATGGTGAAGCGTGATTAATCCCTCCAGAGAAGGCGTTTCCAGAGTCCAGTTGCGGCGAGCTTTACACCAGTCCAGCCGCGAGTGTTATTGAGCATGGTGATGTTAGGCTTGTGTGCGGCTGCTCGGCCATGGAAACCCATTGAAGCTCAGATCACGTGGTTACCACCCTGCATGAACACGGCTCTGGGATACGAATAAATTACATCAGCTAGGAAAACAGCCAGCTAATGTTAGCTAGCTAACAGTACACTGTAGCTTGAAATTAAACCACTGTCTGTCAAAATTAGAAACGTGTGATATCTGTCATTGTGCTGATGTTGCTTCCAGAGGGCAGTTTGGAACTCGGTAGTGAGTGTTGCAACAGGGGGCAGTTTGGAACTCGGTAGTGAGTGTTGTAACAGAGGACAGTTTGGAACTCGGTAGTGAGTGTTGTAACAGAGGACAGTTTGGAACTCGGTAGTGAGTGTTGTAACAGAGGACAGTTTGGAACTCGGTAGTGAGTGTTGTAACAGAGGGCAGTTTGGAACTCGGTAGTGAGTGTTGTAACAGAGGGCAGTTTGGAACTCGGTAGTGAGTGTTGTAACAGAGGACAGTTTGGAACTCGGTAGTGAGTGTTGTAACAGAGGACAGTTTGGAACTCGGTAGTGAGTGTTGTAACAGGGGGCAGTTTGGAACTCGGTAGTGAGTGTTGTAACAGAGGGCAGTTTGGAACTCAGTAGTGAGTGTTGTAACAGAGGACAGTTTGGAACTCGGTAGTGAGTGTTGTAACAGAGGGCAGTTTGGAACTCGGTAGTGAGTGTTGTAACAGGGGGCAGTTTGGAACTCGGTAGTGAGTGTTGTAACAGAGGGCAGTTTGGAACTCAGTAGTGAGTGTTGTAACAGAGGCAGTTTGGAACTCGGTAGTGAGTGTTGTAACAGAGGACAGTTTGTAACTCGGTAGTGAGTGTTGTAACAGAGGACAGTTTGGAACTCGGTAGTGAGTGTTGTAACAGAGGACAGTTTGGAACTCAGTAGTGAGTGTTGTAACAGAGGACAGTTTGGAACTCGGTAGTGAGTGTTGTAACAGAGGACAGTTTGGAACTCGGTAGTGAGTGTTGTAACAGAGGGCAGTTTGGAACTCGGTAGTGAGTGTTGTAACAGAGGGCAGTTTGGAACTCGGTAGTGAGTGTTGTAACAGAGGACAGTTTGGAACTCGGTAGTGAGTGTTGTAACAGAGGACAGTTTGGAACTCGGTAGTGAGTGTTGTAACAGAGGACAGTTTGGAACTCGGTAGTGAGTGTTGTAACAGAGGCAGTTTGGAACTCGGTAGTGAGTGTTGTAACAGAGGGCAGTTTGGAACTCGGTAGTGAGTGTTGTAACAGAGGACAGTTTAGAACTCGGTAGTGAGTTTTGTAACAGAGGACAGTTTGGAACTCGGTAGTGAGTGTTGTAACAGAGGGCAGTTTGGAACTCGGTAGTGAGTGTTGTAACAGAGGGCAGTTTGGAACTCGGTAGTGAGTGTTGTAACAGAGGGCAGTTTGGAACTCGGTAGTGAGTGTTGTAACAGAGGACAGTTTGGAACTCTGTAGTGAGTGTTGTAACAGAGGCAGTTTGGAACTCGGTAGTGTTGTAACAGAGGGCAGTTTGGAACTCGGTAGTGAGTGTTGTAACAGAGGGCAGTTTGGAACTCGGTAGTGAGTGTTGTAACAGAGGGCAGTTTGGAACTCGGTAGTGAGTGTTGTAACAGAGGGCAGTTTGGAACTCAGTAGTGAGTGTTGTAACAGAGGACAGTTTGGAACTCGGTAGTGAGTGTTGTAACAGAGGACAGTTTGGAACTCGGTAGTGAGTGTTGTAACAGAGGGCAGTTTGGAACTCGGTAGTGAGTGTTGTAACAGAGGGCAGTTTGGAACTCAGTAGTGAGTGTTGTAACAGAGGACAGTTTGGAACTCGGTAGTGAGTGTTGTAACAGAGGGCAGTTTGGAACTCGGTAGTGAGTGTTGTAACAGAGGACAGTTTGGAACTCGGTAGTGAGTGTTGTAACAGAGGGCAGTTTGGAACTCGGTAGTGAGTGTTGTAACAGAGGGCAGTTTGGAACTCGGTAGTGAGTTTTGTAACAGAGGCAGTTTGGAACTCGGTAGTGAGTGTTGTAACAGAGGGCAGTTTGGAACTCGGTAGTGAGTGTTGTAACAGAGGCAGTTTGGAACTCGGTAGTGAGTGTTGTAACAGAGGGCAGTTTGGAACTCGGTAGTGAGTGTTGTAACAGAGGGCAGTTTGGAACTCGGTAGTGAGTGTTGTAACAGAGGGCAGTTTAGAACTCGGTAGTGAGTGTTGTAACAGAGGCAGTTTGGAACTCGGTAGTGAGTGTTGTAACAGAGGGCAGTTTGGAACTCGGTAGTGAGTGTTGTAACAGAGGGCAGTTTGGAACTCGGTAGTGAGTGTTGTAACAGAGGGCAGTTTAGAACTCGGTAGTGAGTGTTGCAACAGAGGGCAGTTTGGAACTCGTTAGTGAGTGTTGCTTCCAGAGGGCAGTTTAGAACTCGGTAGTGAGTGTTGTAACAGAGGACAGTTTGGAACTCGGTAGTGAGTGTTGTAACAGAGGACAGTTTGGAACTCAGTAGTGAGTGTTGTAACAGAGGGCAGTTTGGAACTCGGTAGTGAGTGTTGTAACAGAGGGCAGTTTAGAACTCGGTAGTGAGTGTTGTAACAGAGGACAGTTTGGAACTCGGTAGTGAGTGTTGTAACAGAGGACAGTTTGGAACTCAGTAGTGAGTGTTGTAACAGAGGACAGTTTGGAACTCGGTAGTGAGTGTTGTAACAGAGGACAGTTTGGAACTCGGTAGTGAGTGTTGTAACAGAGGACAGTTTGGAACTCGGTAGTGAGTGTTGTAACAGAGGACAGTTTGGAACTCAGTAGTGAGTGTTGTAACAGAGGGCAGTTTGGAACTCGGTAGTGAGTGTTGTAACAGAGGACAGTTTGGAACTCAGTAGTGAGTGTTGTAACAGAGGGCAGTTTGGAACTCGGTAGTGAGTGTTGTAACAGAGGACAGTTTGGAACTCGGTAGTGAGTGTTGTAACAGAGGGCAGTTTGGAACTCGGTAGTGAGTGTTGTAACAGAGGGCAGTTTGGAACTCGGTAGTGAGTGTTGTAACAGAGGGCCGTTTGGAACTCGGTAGTGAGTGTTGTAACAGAGGGCAGTTTGGAACTCGGTAGTGAGTGTTGTAACAGAGGACAGTTTGGAACTCGGTAGTGAGTGTTGTAACAGAGGGCCGTTTGGAACTCGGTAGTGAGTGTTGTAACAGAGGGCCGTTTGGAACTCGGTAGTGAGTGTTGTAACAGAGGACAGTTTGGAACTCGGTAGTGAGTGTTGTAACAGAGGACAGTTTGGAACTCGGTAGTGAGTGTTGTAACAGAGGACAGTTTAGAACTCGGTAGTGAGTGTTGTAACAGAGGACAGTTTGGAACTCGGTAGTGAGTGTTGTAACAGAGGACAGTTTGGAACTCGGTAGTGAGTGTTGTAACAGAGGACAGTTTGGAACTCGGTAGTGAGTGTTGTAACAGAGGTAGTTTGGAACTCGGTAGTGAGTGTTGTAGTTTGGAACTCGGTAGTGAGTGTTGTAACAGAGGGCAGTTTGGAACTCGGTAGTGAGTGTTGTAACAGAGGACAGTTTGGAACTCGGTAGTGAGTGTTGTAACAGAGGACAGTTTGGAACTCAGTAGTGAGTGTTGTAACAGGGGGCAGTTTGGAACTCGGTAGTGAGTGTTGTAACAGAGGACAGTTTGGAACTCTGTAGTGAGTGTTGTAACAGAGGACAGTTTGGAACTCGGTAGTGAGTGTTGTAACAGAGGACAGTTTAGAACTCGGTAGTGAGTGTTGTAACAGAGGACAGTTTGGAACTCGGTAGTGAGTGTTGTAACAGAGGGCAGTTTGGAACTCGGTAGTGAGTGTTGTAACAGAGGGCAGTTTGGAACTCGGTAGTGAGTGTTGTAACAGAGGGCAGTTTGGAACTCGGTAGTGAGTGTTGTAACAGAGGACAGTTTGGAACTCGGTAGTGAGTGTTGTAACAGAGGGCAGTTTGGAACTCGGTAGTGAGTGTTGTAACAGAGGACAGTTTGGAACTCGGTAGTGAGTGTTGTAACAGAGGACAGTTTGGAACTCGGTAGTGAGTGTTGTAACAGAGGGCAGTTTGGAACTCGGTAGTGAGTGTTGTAACAGAGGGCAGTTTGGAACTCGGTAGTGAGTGTTGTAACAGAGGGCAGTTTGGAACTCGGTAGTGAGTGTTGTAACAGAGGGCAGTTTGGAACTCGGTAGTGAGTGTTGTAACAGAGGGCAGTTTGGAACTCGGTAGTGAGTGTTGTAACAGAGGGCAGTTTGGAACTCGGTAGTGAGTGTTGTAACAGAGGGCAGTTTGGAACTCGGTAGTGAGTGTTGTAACAGAGGGCAGTTTGGAACTCGGTAGTGAGTGTTGTAACAGAGGGCAGTTTGGAACTCGGTAGTGAGTGTTGTAACAGAGGACAGTTTGGAACTTGGTAGTGAGTGTTGTAACAGAGGGCAGTTTGGAACTCGGTAGTGAGTGTTGTAACAGAGGGCAGTTTGGAACTCGGTAGTGAGTGTTGTAACAGAGGGCAGTTTGGAACTCGGTAGTGAGTGTTGTAACAGAGGGCCGTTTGGAACTCGGTAGTGAGTGTTGTAACAGAGGGCAGTTTGGAACTCGGTAGTGAGTGTTGTAACAGAGGACAGTTTGGAACTCGGTAGTGAGTGTTGTAACAGAGGGCCGTTTGGAACTCGGTAGTGAGTGTTGTAACAGAGGGCCGTTTGGAACTCGGTAGTGAGTGTTGTAACAGAGGACAGTTTGGAACTCGGTAGTGAGTGTTGTAACAGAGGACAGTTTGGAACTCGGTAGTGAGTGTTGTAACAGAGGACAGTTTGGAACTCGGTAGTGAGTGTTGTAACAGAGGCAGTTTGGAACTCGGTAGTGAGTGTTGTAACAGAGGACAGTTTGGAACTCGGTAGTGAGTGTTGTAACAGAGGGCAGTTTGGAACTCGGTAGTGAGTGTTGTAACAGAGGGCAGTTTGGAACTCAGTAGTGAGTGTTGTAACAGAGGCAGTTTGGAACTCAGTAGTGAGTGTTGTAACAGAGGACAGTTTGGAACTCAGTAGTGAGTGTTGTAACAGGGGGCAGTTTGGAACTCGGTAGTGAGTGTTGTAACAGAGGCAGTTTGGAACTCGGTAGTGAGTGTTGTAACAGAGGCAGTTTGGAACTCAGTAGTGAGTGTTGTAACAGAGGACAGTTTGGAACTCGGTAGTGAGTGTTGTAACAGAGGACAGTTTGGAACTCAGTAGTGAGTGTTGTAACAGAGGCAGTTTGGAACTCGGTAGTGAGTGTTGTAACAGAGGCAGTTTGGAACTCAGTAGTGAGTGTTGTAACAGAGGACAGTTTGGAACTCGGTAGTGAGTGTTGTAACAGAGGACAGTTTGGAACTCAGTAGTGAGTGTTGTAACAGGGGGCAGTTTGGAACTCGGTAGTGAGTGTTGTAACAGAGGACAGTTTGGAACTCTGTAGTGAGTGTTGTAACAGAGGACAGTTTGGAACTCGGTAGTGAGTGTTGTAACAGAGGACAGTTTGGAACTCGGTAGTGAGTGTTGTAACAGAGGGCAGTTTGGAACTCGGTAGTGAGTGTTGTAACAGAGGACAGTTTGGAACTCGGTAGTGAGTGTTGTAACAGAGGGCAGTTTGGAACTCGGTAGTGAGTGTTGTAACAGAGGGCAGTTTGGAACTCGGTAGTGAGTGTTGTAACAGAGGGCAGTTTGGAACTCGGTAGTGAGTGTTGTAACAGAGGGCAGTTTAGAACTCGGTAGTGAGTGTTGTAACAGAGGACAGTTTGGAACTCGGTAGTGAGTGTTGTAACAGAGGGCAGTTTGGAACTCGGTAGTGAGTGTTGTAACAGAGGGCAGTTTGGAACTCGGTAGTGAGTGTTGTAACAGAGGGCAGTTTGGAACTCGGTAGTGAGTGTTGTAACAGAGGACAGTTTGGAACTCGGTAGTGAGTGTTGTAACAGAGGGCAGTTTGGAACTCGGTAGTGAGTGTTGTAACAGAGGGCAGTTTGGAACTCGGTAGTGAGTGTTGTAACAGAGGGCAGTTTGGAACTCGGTAGTGAGTGTTGTAACAGAGGGCAGTTTGGAACTCGGTAGTGAGTGTTGTAACAGAGGGCAGTTTGGAACTCGGTAGTGAGTGTTGTAACAGAGGGCAGTTTGGAACTCGGTAGTGAGTGTTGTAACAGAGGGCAGTTTGGAACTCGGTAGTGAGTGTTGTAACAGAGGGCAGTTTGGAACTCGGTAGTGAGTGTTGTAACAGAGGACAGTTTGGAACTTGGTAGTGAGTGTTGTAACAGAGGGCAGTTTGGAACTCGGTAGTGAGTGTTGTAACAGAGGACAGTTTGGAACTCGGTAGTGAGTGTTGTAACAGAGGCAGTTTGGAACTCGGTAGTGAGTGTTGCAACAGAGGACAGACAATTTTTACAAGCATTTTTACAAGCATTGCACTTCAGCACTCTGCGGTCCCGTTCTGCTGAGGTCGTGTCGCCTACCACTTCACGGCTGAGCCATTGTTGCTTCTAGATGTTTCCACTTCACAAAAACAGCACTTAAAGTTGACCGGGGCAGCTCTAGCAGGGCAGAAATTTCACAAACTGACTTGTTGGAAAGGTGGCATCCTATGACGGTGCCCATGTTGAAAGTCACTGAGCTCTTCAGTAAGGCCATTCTACTGCAAATGTTTGTCTATAGAGATTGCATGGATGTATGCTCAATTTTATACCCCTGTCAGCAACGGGTATGGCTGAAATAGCCAAATCCACTAATTTGAAGTGGTGTCAACATAACATACATACATACATACATACATGCACAGTTGAAGTCAGAAGTTTACATACACTTAGGTTGGAGTCAATAAAACTAGTTTTTCAACCACTCCACAAATTTCTTGTATTAACATATTATAGTTTTGGCAAGTCGGTTAGGACATCTACTTTGTTGCATGACAAGTAATTTTTCCAACAATTGTTTACAGACAGATTATTTCACTTAATTCACAGTATCACAATTCCAGTGGGTCAGAAGTTGACTGTGCCTTTCAACAGCTTGGAATATTTAAAATAAATTGGTCATGTCTTTAGAAGCTTCTGATAGTCTGACATAATTTGAGTCAATTGGAGGTGTACCTGTGGATGTAGTTCAAGGCCTACCTTCAAACTCAGTGTCTCTTTGCTTGAAATCATGGGAAAATCAAAAGAAATCCGCCAAGACCTCAGAAAAAAGACCTCCACAAAAATGATAGAAAACTCTGCTTTGTCTGGTTCATCCTTGGGAGCAATTTCCAAATGCCTGAAGGTACCAACAATAGTACGCAAGTATAAACACCATGGGACCACGCAGCCGTCATACCGCTCAGGAAGGAGACGCGTTCTGCCTCCTAGAGATGAACGTACTCTGGTGCGAAAGTGCAAATATATCCACAGTAAAACGAGTCCTATATCAACATAACATGAAAGGCTGCTCAGCAAGGAAGAAGCCACTGCTCCAAAACCGCCATAAAAAAAGCCAGACTATAGTTTGCAACTGCACATGGGGACAAAGATCATACTTTTGGAGAAATGTCCTCTGGTCTGATGAAACAAAACCAGAACGTTTTTTTCCAATATTAACCATCGATGTGTTTGGAGGAAAAAGGGGAAGGCTTGCAAGCCGAAGAACACCATCCCAACCGTGAAGCACGGGGGTGGCAGCATCATGTTGTGGGGGTGCTTTGCTGTAGGAGGGACTGGTGCACTTCACAAAATAGATGGCATCATGAGGTAGGAATACTACATGGATAGATTGAGGCAACATCTCAAGACATCAGTCGGGAAGTTAAAGCTTGGTAGCAAATGGGTCTTCCAAATGGACAATGACCATATTTCTAAAGTTGTGGCAAAATGGCATAAGGACAACAAAGTCAAGGTATTGGAGTGGCCATCACAAAGCTCTGACCTCAATCCTACAGAATATTTGTGGGCAGAACTGAAATGGCATGTGTGAGCAAGGAGGCCTACAAACCTGACTCAAGTACACCAGCTCTGTCAGGAAGAATGGGCCAAAATTCACCCAATTTATTGTGGGAAGCTTGGGGTCATATTGCACTTCCTAAGGCTTCCACTAGATGTCAACAGTCTTTAGAACCTTGTTTGAGGCTTCAACTGTGAAATGGGGGCGAATGAGAGGAGATTGAGTCAGAGGTCTGCCAGAGAGGCATGAGCTGACCACGCGCGTTCACGTGATAGTTTGCTTGCGTTCCATTGCAATTCTACAGACAAAGGAATATTCCGGTTGGAACATTATTCAAGATTTATGTTAAAAACATTCTAAAGATTGATTCTATACATGGTTTGACATGTTTCTACGGACTGTAAAGGAACTTTGACTTTTCGTCTGCACCTAGTGATGGCGCCGCATGAATTTTGATTACTGGGCTAAAACACGCGAACAAAAATGAGGTATTTGGACATAAATGATGGACTTTATCGAACAACACAAACATTAATTGTGGAACTGGGATTCCTGGGAGTGCATTCTGATGAAGATCATCAAAAGGTAAGTGAATATTTCTAATGTTATTTCTGACTTCTGTTTACTCCACCACATGGCGGATATCTGTTTGGGTTGTTTTGGTCTCTGAGCGCCGTACTCAGATTATTGCATGGTGTGCTTTTTCCGTAAAGTTTTTTTGAAATCTGACAGAGCGGTTGCATTAAGGAAATGTGGATCTAAATCCATGCATAACAGTTTATTATGAGTATTCCTGTAAATTGATGTGGCTCAAAATCACCGGATGTTTTGGAACTACTGAACGTAACGCGCCAATGTAAACTCAGATTTTTGGAACTTCACCGAACAAAACATACATGTATTGTGTAACATGAAGTCCTATGAGTGTCATCGGATGAAGATCATCAAAGGTTAGTGATTCATTTTTATCTCTATTTCTGCTTTTTGTGACTCCTCTCTTTGGCTGGAAAAATGGCTGTGTTTTTCTGTGACTTGGCTCTGACCTAAACATAATCGCTTGGTGTGCTATCGTCGTAAAACCTTTTTGAAAATCGGACACTATGGTGGGATTGACAACAAGTTTATCTTTAAAATTGTGGATAATACTTGCATGTTTGAGGAATTTTAATTATGGGATTTCTGTTTTGAATTTGGCGCCCTGCACTTTCACTGGCTGTTGACGAGGTGGGACGCTAGCGTACCGAGAGAGGTTAACTAGCTAACGTTAAGTGACGTGTGTGATCTTACACTTTGTTTGCCTAGCTAGGTTCATGGTTTCCCTAACTTGCTAGCTATAGGTCTTAAATTAAAAGTGTACTGTCAGTTGAGCGCCAAGTGTTCGCTCTGAGAGCAAAACGAGATGGGCGGGGCTAAAGCTCCGAGAGCAAAACGAGATGGGCGGGACTAAAGCTTAAGAAGGTGTGAACTCTGCTGAATGGGTGTAGACAAAGAAGAGCTCTTCACCAGATACCAAAACATTCAAAGACCATTTTCTCAAAAGTGAGTTTACAAAGTTGATCAACTTCAAAGCAGAATTACTTTCCCATTGTTCAACTGTAGTGTATGAGATCCCATCGTGTAGCTCTGTGTGTCTACTTTTATCCAATGTAAAAATAAAATAAAAAAACACACAATTTACAATTCTGCTCCATAAGACCGAATCTAGGTTCAGACAGAGACACAGACAGACATCTAGGTTGAGACAGAGACACAGACAGACATCTAGGTTGAGACAGAGACACAGACAGACATCTAGGTTGAGACAGAGACACAGACAGACATCTAGGTTGAGACAGAGACACAGACAGACATCTAGGTTGAGACAGAGACACAGACAGACATCTAGGTTGAGACAGAGACACAGACAGACATCTAGGTTGAGACAGAGACACAGACAGACATCTAGGTTGAGACAGAGACACAGACAGACATCTAGGTTGAGACAGACACAGACAGACATCTAGGTTGAGACAGAGACACAGACAGACATCTAGGTTGAGACAGACACAGACACAGACAGACCGTCTCCCTACCTCCATCTCTGTATTGTGGTTCTGAGTCTTGGTCAGTACATCTTCTGCCTCTCTGAGTCTGCGGCTGAGTTGAGGAGTGTAGTCACTAGAAGACAGCTCACTGTCATAGGACTCCAGGATAGCGCGCATCCCATCCCTCTCCTGGAACACACAGGAAAAAGAGACAGTGAGTGTAGTCACTAGAAGACAGCTCACTGTCATAGGGCTCCTGGAACACACAGGAAAAAGAGACAGTGAGACAACTAAAAACACATTCATTATTGAGGAACGTAGGCTTTTGTCATAAACCATTTTTAAAATGTATTCAACAAGGCAAGTCAGTTAAGAACTAATTCTTATTTACAATGACGGCCTCCCGCCGACCAAACCAGGATGACGCTGGGCCAAATGAATGTAGATGCTAATCTGGCTAATGGTGCTAACCATAGTACTATATCTGAATGTAATTCACTATGAAAAGAAAAAGTTTTTTTGGAAAGAGAGCAATGGCCGCCGACGTGTTATATAGATCGTTGAAAATGAATGTCTATAAAAATATAAATATATATATATATACACAGTCATCTCAGGGATCCGTCTTAAAAACATCACACAGTGGAAATGTCAGAGGTCCTCTCATCATTAAACAGTCTAAAATAAATAGACACAAAATGCCTAAATACTTCCTAATAATATCCCAGGTGTTCAGGTGGAGTTGACCTTTAAGAGAACACAACTGGCCCCCTTTAACATGTGTGTATGTGCCTCTCATTTCCAAGTCAATTAAACGGAGACCTGGGGAGGTAACTCTCCTAAAAATCACACTCTCTGGAACGTGTGAGGCTGTGAAGGTCATGGTAGGGCTGTGAAGGTGATGGTAGGGCTGTGAAGGTGATGGTAGGGCTGTGGAGGTCATGGTAGGGCTGTGGAGGTCATGGTAAGGCTGTGAAGATCATGGTAGGGCTGTGAAGGTCGTGGTTGGGCTGTGAAGGTCATGGTAGGGCTGTGGAGGTCATGGTAGGGCTGTGGAGGTCATTACATCTTGCTGAGATGTAGAATGTTCATCCTGTGTTGTTAACGGCTGTGATGTAATGAGGGCGTGTCAAATCAGTCGGCCACAACGGCGATCATAACAACGAAGGACAGACGCAGAGAATGAGGGAAGAAGAGAAAGATGGAGAGCGAGAGAGAGAGAATAACCAAATTGGTGTGAAATGACCGTTTAATTCAGACCGACGGAACTTTGGTTGTTTTCTCGCCAGTCATTTGTCACAGAACAAACTACTGAGACCAATCACACACCCATCATCACACCCATCATCACACCCATCAACACACACACCCCCATCAACACACACACCCCCATCAACACACACACATCAACACACACACCCCCATCAACACACCCCCATCAACACACACACCCCCATCAACACACACACCCCCATCAACACACAATGGTGTAAAGATGTCCTACTCAGGACGCTTACTGTGACCCCCACCACACGGTTGTGTGTTGCCCAAACTAAACTAAGTGTCTGCCCCGCTGGCTACTGACTGTCTATTAAGACGTAATAAAATGTACTCTGTCTGTCTGTCTATATCTATATATCTTAATAACAAATCACTCAGGTCAACTGATAACACACACACACAGATAACAGTCCCATTTAGCATTTTATTATTTTCATACATTTTTTATTTATTTATATAAACAAAATTGGTTTTGGTCAACTTATCTGTTGTGATAATAGGATTCTACCACGTCAACACACACACACACATATACACACACACACACACACCCCCCCCTGTCTACTCGGATTAAAGAGCGTGTTGGCTAATATGAAAGAGACGATGATGAGAAACATTAAGCAGCCTAAAGCAGGTTGTGTCTCTTATCCAAGACCTCCACCAACAGTCGCTGTATCACAGAGCCGTCAGTTCCATGTAGACTGTCTGAGCCTCCTTAAAAGGGGGACGTCAGGATACTGGTAGGGGCCCTTAATCTACTTCCCCAGAGTCACATGAACTCCTGGATACCATGTAGATGGTCTCCACAGGCAGTTGCTATCTAGCGAAAATGCTAACTAGCGTTAGCGCAATGATAAAGCCTACTGTAGTTAGCGTCGGCTCGCTAAACCACCTCTTAACTTCCTTCAGAACGGACACAGAGACATAGCAGTTTCCACCAGTTGATCTGACACACAAACACACACTACCTTGGTGAGCAGCAACACTCTCTTCTGTAGTCGTCTGACCAGTGATTCCTGGGTCTCTCTCTTCTTCTGTTCTTCCAGAGATTTAGAACGTAGCGACAACAGCTCCCCCTGGAGGTCAGCCTTAGACCGCTCCACTGACCTACAGCTGGGGGGGAGGAGAGAGCTTTAGAATGTAGACAACAGCTCCCCCTGGAGGCCAGCCTGAGAACGCTCCACTGACCTACAGCTGTGGAGGGAGGAGGGGAGAGCTTTAGAATGTAGACAACAGCTCCCCCTGGAGGTCAGCCTTAGACCGCTCCACTGACCTACAGCTGTGGAGGGAGGGGAGAGCTTTAGAATGTAGACAACAGCTCCCCCTGGAGGCCAGCCTGAGAACGCTCCACTGACCTACAGCTGGGGGGAGGAGAGAGCTTTAGAATGTAGACAACAGCTCCCCCTGGAGGCCAGCCTGAGAACGCTCCACTGACCTACAGCTGGGGGGAGGAGAGAGCTTTAGAATGTAGACAACAGCTCCCCCTGGAGGCCAGCCTGAGAACGCTCCACTGACCTACAGCTGGGGGGAGGAGAGAGCTTTAGAATGTAGACAACAGCTCCCCCTGGATGCCAGCCTGAGAACGCTCCACTGATCGACAGCTGGGGAGGGGAGGAGGAGGGGGGGAGAGCTTTAAAATGTAGACAACAGCTCCCCCTGGAGGCCAGCCTTAGACCGCTCCACTGACCTACAGCTGGGGGGGGAAGGAGAAGGACAAGGGGGGGAGAGGGGGACTCTAAACCCCCCTTCTTTCCCTTCAGTCCCTCTTAATGGGTGTGTTCCATTAATAATACATTGTCCGTAAGCGTGCTCCTGTTCACTGCTTCCCACAAATCTTAAAGCATTGGATTGGGAGGAATGAACAAGAGGACGCTTCCACCATGCTTCACTAAACCTCTTTTCCTTTCAAATCAGTGAAGGGAAGTGAACACAGAGGAAGGAGAGATATCCTCCCTGTTCTCTCTACTTTCCTCAGTGCTTCTCGTTCCGGCTTCCTCCTCCTCCCTCTCCACCCCTCCCCCCTGCACTCCATCTCTCCTCGTTATCTAGTGCTTCTAAACAGTGTTATATTTCATAATTAGCTCCGTATGGATCAAGAGAGGGTAGCTCGTTAGCTAACGACTAGCACAAACACACACACACAGAAACACACACCTCTATGCTGGGGATTAGTGTAGCGGTGCTAACGAAGTCAAGATGAGTCTAATTAGCTGTCTGACTATTTAGATCAAACCCACACTACTGGGGGAGAGAAAGAAGGAGAGCTGGGGAGGGGGAGAGAGAGAAGGAGAGCTGGGGAAGGAGGGGGAGAGAAAGAAGGAGAGCTGGGGAGGGGGAGAGAAAGAAGGAGAGCTGGGGAGGGGGAGAGAAAGAAGGAGAGCTGGGGAGGGGGAGAGGTGGACACGATAGAGAGAAGGAGAGCTGAAGGAGGAGGAGACACTAACTAAACAGAGCATCTGATACCTATAGTTCTACAGCACGCTAACTAAACAGAGCATCTGATACCTATATTACTATAGCACGCTAACTAAACAGAGCACCTGATACCTATAGTACTATAGCACGCTAACTAAACAGAGCATCTGATACCTATAGTTCTATAGCACGCTAACTAAACAGAGCATCTGATACCTATAGTTCTATAGCACGCTAACTAAACAGAGCATCTGATACCTATAGTACTATAGCACGCTAACTAAACAGAGCATCTGATACCTATAGGACTATAGTACTATAGCACGCTAACTAAACAGAGCATCTGATACCTATAGTTCTATAGCACGCTAACTAAACAGAGCATCTGATACCTATAGTACTATAGCACGCTAACTAAACAGAGCATCTGATACCTATAGGACTATAGTACTATAGCACGCTAACTAAACAGAGCACCTGATACCTATAGTTCTATAGCACGCTAACTAAACAGAGCATCTGATACCTATAGTTCTATAGCACGCTAACTAAACAGAGCATCTGATACCTATAGTTCTATAGCACGCTAACTAAACAGAGCATCTGATACCTATAGCACGCTAACTAAACAGAGCACCTGATACCTATAGTTCTATAGCACGCTAACTAAACAGAGCACCTGATACCTATAGTTCTATAGCACACTAACTAAACAGAGCATCTGATACCTATAGTTCTATAGCACGCTAACTAAACAGAGCATCTGATACCTATAGTTCTATAGCACGCTAACTAAACAGAGCATCTGATACCTATAGTTCTATAGCACGCTAACTAAACAGAGCATCTGATACCTATAGTTCTATAGCACGCTAACTAAACAGAGCACCTGATACCTATAGTACTATAGCACGCTAACTAAACAGAGCATCTGATACCTATAGTTCTATAGTACTATAGCACGCTAACTAAACAGAGCATCTGATACCTATAGTTCTATAGCACGCTAACTAAACAGAGCATCTGATACCTATAGTACTATAGCACGCTAACTAAACAGAGCATCTGATACCTATAGTTCTATAGCACGCTAACTAAACAGAGCATCTGATACCTATAGCACGCTAACTAAACAGAGCACCTGATACCTATAGTTCTATAGCACGCTAACTAAACAGAGCATCTGATACCTATAGTTCTATAGCACGCTAACTAAACAGAGCATCTGATACCTATAGTTCTATAGCACGCTAACTAAACAGAGCATCTGATACCTATAGTTCTATAGCACGCTAACTAAACAGAGCATCTGATACCTATAGTTCTATAGCACGCTAACTAAACAGAGCATCTGATACCTATAGTACTATAGCACGCTAACTAAACAGAGCACCTGATACCTATAGTTCTATAGCACGCTAACTAAACAGAGCACCTGATACCTATAGTTCTATAGCACGCTAACTAAACAGAGCATCTGATACCTATAGGACTATAGCACGCTAACTAAACAGAGCATCTGATACCGATAGTTCTATAGCACGCTAACTAAACAGAGCATCTGATACCTATAGTTCTATAGCACGCTAACTAAACAGAGCATCTGATACCTATAGTTCTATAGCACGCTAACTAAACAGAGCATCTGATACCTATAGTTCTATAGCACGCTAACTAAACAGAGCACCTGATACCTATAGTACTATAGCACGCTAACTAAACAGAGCACCTGATACCTATAGTACTATAGCACGCTAACTAAACAGAGCATCTGATACCTATAGTTCTATAGCACGCTAACTAAACAGAGTATCTGATACCTATAGTACTATAGCACGCTAACTAAACAGAGCATCTGATACCTATAGGACTATAGTACTATAGCACACTAACTAAACAGAGCATCTGATACCTATAGTTCTATAGCACGCTAACTAAACAGAGCATCTGATACCTATAGCATGCTAACTAAACAGAGCACCTGATACCTATAGCATGCTAACTAAACAGAGCACACTAACTACACTGAACCGTGTCTCATGAGCTAGTGAGCGTTTGTCCTTTGCCAAGATAATCAATCCATTCACCTGACAGGTGTGGTATATGAAGAAGCTGATGAAGCATCATGATGTGTGTGTTACCTGCTGGTGAGAGTGTAGTTGTGTTGTTTGACAGCGATCTCTCGTTGTTGGATCTGAATCACCTCTCTGGACAGATCCTCTGGTGTCCTGCAGGGGACACAACACATAGTTAACACACTGGACAGAGGAGAGAGGAGGAGAGAGGAGGAGAGAGGGAAGAGAGAGCAGGGGAGGAGGAGGAGAGAGGGAAGAGAGAGCAGGGGAGGAGGAGAGAGGGAAGAGAGAGCAGGGGAGGAGAGGGAAGAGAGGAGGAGAGAAGGAAGAGAGATGAGGACTAATTAGTGTGAGGGAACAGACAGATAGGTAGGTTCTAAAGAGATCACACAGCTTGTCAAAGTGCTCCAGTCTCCAGTCCTAAAGCTTAACTGATGGAGCTCGACTACAGCAGCTCAATTAACCCCGTCGGTCTCCCAAGTAGCACCCTATTCCCTATATAGAACACTACTATAGACCAGAGCCCTATTCCCTATATAGAACACTACTATAGACCAGAGCCCTATTCCCTATATAGAACACTACTATAGACCAGAGCCCTATTCCCTATATAGTACACTACTATAGACCAGGGCCCTATTCCCCATATAGAACACTACTATAGACCAGAGCCCTATTCCCTATATAGAACACTACTATAGACCAGAGCCCTATTCCCTATATAGAACACTACTATAGACCAGAGCCCTATTCCCTATATAGAACACTACTATAGACCAGAGCCCTATTCCCTATATAGAACACTACTATAGACCAGAGCCCTATTCCCTATATAGAACACTACTATAGACCAGAGCCCTATTCCCTATATAGAACACTACTATAGACCAGAGCCCTATTCCCTATATAGAACACTACTTTTGCCCAGAGCCCTATTCCCTATATAGTACACTACTATAGACCAGGGCCCTATTCCCTATATAGAACACTACTATAGACCAGAGCCCTATTCCCTATATAGAACACTACTATAGACCAGAGCCCTATTCCCTATATAGAACACTACTATAGACCAGAGCCCTATTCCCTATATAGTACACTACTTTTGCCCAGAGCCCTATTCCCTATATAGTACACTACTATAGACCAGGGCCCTATTCCCTATATAGAACACTACTATAGACCAGAGCCCTATTCCCTATATAGTACACTACTATAGACCAGAGCCCTATTCCCTATATAGTACACTACTTTAGACCAGAGCCATATTCCCTATATAGTGCACTACTTTTGCCCAGAGCCCTATTCCCTATATAGTGCACTACTATAGACCAGGGCCCATAGGGAATCGGGTGCCATTTGGGATAATTGCTGAATCTAAACTCTCCGGAAGATTCTATTCTTTCAAGTCCTTAAAAGACTAACTATTAAAATGATTTCCACCAGCTTCCCTTCTCCTCAAATTACAGTCTGGAGCAGTGGTTACTACCCTGTTAAACACTGTGACAGTTTATTACTGGTTACTACCCTGTTAAACACCGTGACAGTTTATTACTGGTTACTACCCTGTTAAACACCGTGACAGTTTATTACTGGTCACTACCCTGTTAAACACCGTGACAGTTTATTACTGGTTACTACCCTGTTAAACACCGTGACAGTTTATTACTGGTTACTACCCTGTTAAACACCGTGACAGTTTATTACTGGTTACTACCCTGTTAAACACAGTGACAGTTTATTACTGGTTACTACCCTGTTAAACACCGTGACAGTTTATTACTGGTTACTACCCTGTTAAACACCGTGACAGTTTATTACTGGTTACTACCCTGTTAAACACCGTGACAGTTTATTACTGGTTACTACCCTGTTAAACACCGTGACAGTTTATTACTGGTTACTACCCTGTTAAACACCGTGACAGTTTATTACTGGTTACTACCCTGTTAAACACCGTGACAGTTTATTACTGGTTACTACCCTGTTAAACACCGTGACAGTTTATTACTGGTTACTACCCTGTTAAACACCGTGACAGTTTATTACTGGTTACTACCCTGTTAAACACCGTGACAGTTTATTACTGGTTACTACCCTGTTAAAAACACTGACAGTTTATTACTGGTTACTACCCTGTTAAAAACACTGACAGTTTATTACTGGTTACTACCCTGTTAAACACCGTGACAGTTTATTACTGGTTACTACCCTGTTAAACACCGTGACAGTTTATTACTGGTTACTACCCTGTTAAACACTGTGACAGTTTATTACTGGTTACTACCCTGTTAAACACTGTGACAGTTTATTACTGGTTACTACCCTGTTAAACACCGTGACAGTTTATTACTGGTCACTACCCTGTTAAACACAGTGACAGTTTATTACTGGTTACTACCCTGTTAAACACTGTGACAGTTTATTACTGGTTACTACCCTGTTAAACACTGACAGTTTATTACTGGTTACTACCCTGTTAAACACCGTGACAGTTTATTACTGGTTACTACCCTGTTAAACACCGTGACAGTTTATTACTGGTTACTACCCTGTTAAACACCGTGACAGTTTATTACTGGTTACTACCCTGTTAAACACCGTGACAGTTTATTACTGGTTACTACCCTGTTAAACACCGTGACAGTTTATTACTGGTTACTACCCTGTTAAACACCGTGACAGTTTATTACTGGTTACTACCCTGTTAAACACCGTGACAGTTTATTACTGGTTACTACCCTGTTAAAACACCGTGACAGTTTATTACTGGTTACTACCCTGTTAAACACCATGACAGTTTATTACTGGTTACTACCCTGTTAAACACCGTGACAGTTTATTACTGGTTACTACCCTGTTAAACACCGTGACAGTTTATTACTGGTTACTACCCTGTTAAACACAGTGACAGTTTATTACTGGTTACTACCCTGTTAAACACAGTGACAGTTTATTACTGGTTACTACCCTGTTAAACACCATGACAGTTTATTACTGGTTACTACCCTGTTAAAAACACTGTGACAGTTTATTACTGGTTACTACCCTGTTAAACACCGTGACAGTTTATTAAAATTATTTCCACCAGCTTCCCTTCTCCTCAAATTACACAGTCTGGAGCAGTGGTTACTACCCTGTTAAACACCATGACAGTTTATTACTGGTTACTACCCTGTTAAACACCGTGACAGTTTATTACTGGTTACTACCCTGTTAAACACAGTGACAGTTTATTAAAATTATTTCCACCAGCTTCCCTTCTCCTCAAATTACACAGTCTGGAGCAGTGGTTACTACCCTGTTAAACACCATGACAGTTTATTACTGGTTACTACCCTGTTAAACACCGTGACAGTTTATTACTGGTTACTACCCTGTTAAACACGTGACAGTTTATTACTGGTTACTACCCTGTTAAACACCGTGACAGTTTATTACTGGTTACTACCCTGTTAAACACCGTGACAGTTTATTACTGGTTACTACCCTGTTAAACACCGTGACAGTTTATTACTGGTTACTACCCTGTTAAACACTGACAGTTTATTACTGGTTACTACCCTGTTAAACACTGTGACAGTTTATTACTGGTTACTACCCTGTTAAAACACTGTGACAGTTTATTACTGGTTACTACCCTGTTAAACACCGTGACAGTTTATTACTGGTTACTACCCTGTTAAACACCATGACAGTTTATTACTGGTTACTACCCTGTTAAACACCATGACAGTTTATTACTGGTTACTACCCTGTTAAACACCGTGACAGTTTATTACTGGTTACTACCCTGTTAAACACCATGACAGTTTATTACTGGTTACTACCCTGTTAAACACCATGACAGTTTATTACTGGTTACTACCCTGTTAAACACCATGACAGTTTATTACTGGTTACTACCCTGTTAAACACCGTGACAGTTTATTACTGGTCACTACCCTGTTAAACACCGTGACAGTTTATTACTGGTTACTACCCTGTTAAACACCGTGACAGTTTATTACTGGTTACTACCCTGTTAAACACCATGACAGTTTATTACTGGTTACTACCCTGTTAAACACCGTGACAGTTTATTACTGGTTACTACCCTGTTAAACACAGTGACAGTTTATTACTGGTTACTACCCTGTTAAACACCGTGACAGTTTATTACTGGTCACTACCCTGTTAAACACTGACAGTTTATTACTGGTTACTACCCTGTTAAACACTGTGACAGTTTATTACTGGTTACTACCCTGTTAAACACCGTGACAGTTTATTACTGGTCACTACCCTGTTAAACACTGACAGTTTATTACTGGTTACTACCCTGTTAAACACCGTGACAGTTTATTACTGGTTACTACCCTGTTAAACACCGTGACAGTTTATTACTGGTTACTACCCTGTTAAACACTGACAGTTTATTACTGGTTACTACCCTGTTAAACACTGACAGTTTATTACTGGTTACTACCCTATTAAACACTGTGACAGTTTATTACTGGTTACTACCCTGTTAAACACCGTGACAGTTTATTACTGGTTACTACCCTGTTAAACACTGACAGTTTATTACTGGTTACTACCCTGTTAAACACAGTGACAGTTTATTACTGGTTACTACCCTGTTAAACACCGTGACAGTTTATTACTGGTTACTACCCTGTTAAACACTGACAGTTTATTACTGGTTACTACCCTGTTAAACACCGTGACAGTTTATTACTGGTTACTACCCTGTTAAACACCGTGACAGTTTATTACTGGTTACTACCCTGTTAAACACCGTGACAGTTTATTACTGGTTACTACCCTGTTAAACACTGACAGTTTATTACTGGTTACTACCCTGTTAAACACCGTGACAGTTTATTACTGGTTACTACCCTTTTAAACACTGTGACAGTTTATTACTGGTTACTACCCTGTTAAACACCGTGACAGTTTATTACTGGTTACTACCCTGTTAAACACCGTGACAGTTTATTACTGGTTACTACCCTGTTAAACACCGTGACAGTTTATTACTGGTTACTACCCTGTTAAACACTGACAGTTTATTACTGGTTACTACCCTGTTAAACACCGTGACAGTTTATTACTGGTTACTACCCTGTTAAACACCGTGACAGTTTATTACTGGTTACTACCCTGTTAAACACAGTGACAGTTTATTACTGGTTACTACCCTGTTAAAAACACTGTGACAGTTTATTACTGGTTACTACCCTGTTAAACACAGTGACAGTTTATTACTGGTTACTACCCTGTTAAACACTGACCGTTTATTACTGGTTACTACCCTGTTAAACACTGTGACAGTTTATTACTGGTTACTACCCTGTTAAACACTGTGACAGTTTATTACTGGTTACTACCCTGTTAAACACCGTGACAGTTTATTACTGGTTACTACCCTGTTAAACACCGTGACAGTTTATTACTGGTTACTACCCTGTTAAAAACACTGACAGTTTATTACTGGTTACTACCCTGTTAAACACCGTGACAGTTTATTACTGGTTACTACCCTGTTAAAACACCGTGACAGTTTATTACTGGTTACTACCCTGTTAAACACCGTGACAGTTTATTACTGGTTACTACCCTGTTAAACACCGTGACAGTTTATTACTGGTTACTACCCTGTTAAACACACTGACAGTTTATTACTGGTTACTACCCTGTTAAAACACCGTGACAGTTTATTACTGGTTACTACCCTGTTAAACACCATGACAGTTTATTACTGGTTACTACCCTGTTAAACACTGTGACAGTTTATTACTGGTTACTACCCTGTTAAACACCGTGACAGTTTATTACTGGTTACTACCCTGTTAAACACCGTGACAGTTTATTACTGGTTACTACCCTGTTAAACACCATGACAGTTTATTACTGGTTACTACCCTGTTAAACACAGTGACAGTTTATTACTGGTTACTACCCTATTAAACACCATGACAGTTTATTACTGGTTACTACCCTGTTAAACACCATGACAGTTTATTACTGGTTACTACCCTGTTAAACACCGTGACAGTTTATTACTGGTTACTACCCTGTTAAACACCATGACAGTTTATTACTGGTTACTACCCTGTTAAACACCGTGACAGTTTATTACTGGTTACTACCCTGTTAAACACCGTGACAGTTTATTACTGGTTACTACCCTGTTAAACACCGTGACAGTTTATTACTGGTTACTACCCTGTTAAAAACACTGACAGTTTATTACTGGTTACTACCCTGTTAAACACCGTGACAGTTTATTACTGGTTACTACCCTGTTAAAACACCGTGACAGTTTATTACTGGTTACTACCCTGTTAAACACCGTGACAGTTTATTACTGGTTACTACCCTGTTAAACACCGTGACAGTTTATTACTGGTTACTACCCTGTTAAACACACTGACAGTTTATTACTGGTTACTACCCTGTTAAAACACCGTGACAGTTTATTACTGGTTACTACCCTGTTAAACACTGTGACAGTTTATTACTGGTTACTACCCTGTTAAACACCATGACAGTTTATTACTGGTTACTACCCTGTTAAACACTGTGACAGTTTATTACTGGTTACTACCCTGTTAAACACTGACAGTTTATTACTGGTTACTACCCTGTTAAACACCGTGACAGTTTATTACTGGTTACTACCCTGTTAAACACCATGACAGTTTATTACTGGTTACTACCCTGTTAAACACCGTGACAGTTTATTACTGGTTACTACCCTGTTAAACACTGACAGTTTATTACTGGTTACTACCCTGTTAAACACCGTGACAGTTTATTACTGGTTACTACCCTGTTAAAAACACTGACAGTTTATTACTGGTTACTACCCTGTTAAACACCGTGACAGTTTATTACTGGTTACTACCCTGTTAAAACACCGTGACAGTTTATTACTGGTTACTACCCTGTTAAACACTGACAGTTTATTACTGGTTACTACCCTGTTAAACACCGTGACAGTTTATTACTGGTTACTACCCTGTTAAACACTGACAGTTTATTACTGGTTACTACCCTGTTAAACACCATGACAGTTTATTACTGGTTACTACCCTGTTAAACACTGACAGTTTATTACTGGTTACTACCCTGTTAAACACAGTGACAGTTTATTACTGGTTACTACCCTGTTAAACACTGTGACAGTTTATTACTGGTTACTACCCTGTTAAACACTGACAGTTTATTACTGGTTACTACCCTGTTAAACACCGTGACAGTTTATTACTGGTTACTACCCTGTTAAAAACACTGACAGTTTATTACTGGTTACTACCCTGTTAAACACCGTGACAGTTTAATACTGGTTACTACCCTGTTAAAACACTGTGACAGTTTATTACTGGTTACTACCCTGTTAAACACCGTGACAGTTTATTACTGGTTACTACCCTGTTAAACACCGTGACAGTTTATTACTGGTTACTACCCTGTTAAACACACTGACAGTTTATTACTGGTTACTACCCTGTTAAAACACCGTGACAGTTTATTACTGGTTACTACCCTGTTAAACACCGTGACAGTTTATTACTGGTTACCACCCTTTTAAACACCGTGACAGTTTATTACTGGTTACTACCCTGTTAAACACCGTGACAGTTTATTACTGGTTACTACCCTGTTAAACACCGTGACAGTTTATTACTGGTTACTACCCTGTTAAACACTGACAGTTTATTACTGGTTACTACCCTGTTAAACACCGTGACAGTTTATTACTGGTTACTACCCTGTTAAACACCGTGACAGTTTATTACTGGTTACTACCCTGTTAAACACAGTGACAGTTTATTACTGGTTACTACCCTGTTAAAAACACTGTGACAGTTTATTACTGGTTACTACCCTGTTAAACACCGTGACAGTTTATTACTGGTTACCACCCTTTTAAACACCGTGACAGTTTATTACTGGTTACTACCCTGTTAAACACCGTGACAGTTTATTACTGGTTACTACCCTGTTAAACACCGTGACAGTTTATTACTGGTTACTACCCTGTTAAACACTGACAGTTTATTACTGGTTACTACCCTGTTAAACACCGTGACAGTTTATTACTGGTTACTACCCTGTTAAACACCGTGACAGTTTATTACTGGTTACTACCCTGTTAAACACAGTGACAGTTTATTACTGGTTACTACCCTGTTAAAAACACTGTGACAGTTTATTACTGGTTACTACCCTGTTAAACACCGTGACAGTTTATTACTGGTTACTACCCTGTTAAACACCGTGACAGTTTATTACTGGTTACTACCCTGTTAAACACAGTGACAGTTTATTACTGGTTACTACCCTGTTAAAAACACTGTGACAGTTTATTACTGGTTACTACCCTGTTAAACACCGTGACAGTTTATTACTGGTTACTACCCTGTTAAACACAGTGACAGTTTATTACTGGTTACTACCCTGTTAAACACTGTGACAGTTTATTACTGGTTACTACCCTGTTAAACACTGACAGTTTATTACTGGTTACTACCCTGTTAAACACCATGACAGTTTATTACTGGTTACTACCCTGTTAAACACTGACAGTTTATTACTGGTTACTACCCTGTTAAACACTGACAGTTTATTACTGGTTACTACCCTGTTAAACACCGTGACAGTTTATTACTGGTTACTACCCTGTTAAACACCGTGACAGTTTATTACTGGTTACTACCCTGTTAAACACCGTGACAGTTTATTACTGGTTACTACCCTGTTAAACACTGTGACAGTTTATTACTGGTTACTACCCTGTTAAACACCGTGACAGTTTATTACTGGTTACTACCCTGTTAAACACCGTGACAGTTTATTACTGGTTACTACCCTGTTAAACACCGTGACAGTTTATTACTGGTTACTACCCTGTTAAAAACACTGACAGTTTATTACTGGTTACTACCCTGTTAAACACTGTGACAGTTTATTACTGGTTACTACCCTGTTAAACACCGTGACAGTTTATTACTGGTTACTACCCTGTTAAACACCGTGACAGTTTATTACTGGTTACTACCCTGTTAAAAACACTGTGACAGTTTATTACTGGTTACTACCCTGTTAAACACTGTGACAGTTTATTACTGGTTACTACCCTGTTAAACACCGTGACAGTTTAACTGAACAGACATATATAAACTCAACATGTAAAGTGTTGCTCCCATGTTTCATGAGCTGAACTAAACCATCACAGGAAATGTTCCATACGCACAAAACAAACAAAGCTGATTTCTCTCAAAGTGTATAATAATCCATCCACCTGACAGGTGTGGCATATCAAGAAGCTGATTAAACAGCAGGATCATTACACAGGTGCACCTTGTGCTGGGGGGACAATAATAAAAACGGCCACTAAAATGTGCAGTCGTGTCAAACACAACGCCACAGGCGTCTCAAGTTGAGGGAGCGTGCAATTCGCACGTTGACTACAGGAATGTCAACTAGAGCTGTTGCCAGAGAATTGAATGTTCATTTCTCTACCATAAACCACCTCCAATGTCATTTTAGAGAATTTTTTACATCCAACCAGCCTCATAACCGCAGACCATACGTATGACGCTGTGTGGGCGAGCGGTTTGCTGATGTCAACGTTGTGAACAGAGGGCCCAATGCTGGCGGGTTGGGGTTATGGTATAGGCAGGCAGGCATAAGCTACGGACAATGAACACAATGGCAATTTGAAGGCACGAAAATACCCTCTCGAGATCCTGATGCCCATTGTGAGGCATCTTTTGACCAACGGGTGCATATCTGGTCTAATGAATTGTAACTCAACAAAATCAATGAAATGATGCATGTTTATATTTTTGTTCAGTACATTTACTAGTAATGACCTCCATCTCATCTGACCCCAACTGCAAAAAATAAAAATAAAATGTGACAAACCTTAAAATAGGGTTTATTAACCTAATTCATGATGGTTAAATGTGTGTGTACCACTTTAAGAGCATCCCGCAAATCTGGGCTAGAAAAAAACCCGAATATCTCTCAGATAAAAAGTGTGGACACAAAACCGTCTGTTTCTATGCCAGAGGCTGTGGTACAGCTACACCCTATAGACATACAGTATATTAACCTGTGTGTGGTACAGCTACACCCTATAGACATACAGTATATTAACCTGTGTGTGGTACAGCTACACCCAGAGACATACAGTATATTAACCTGTGTGTGGTATAGCTACACCCTATAGACATACAGTATATTAACCTGTGTGTGGTACAGCTACACCCTATAGACATACAGTATATTAACCTGTGTGTGGTACAGCTACACCCAGAGACATACAGTATATTAACCTGTGTGTGGTACAGCTACACCCTATAGACATACAGTATATTAACCTGTGTGTGGTACAGCTATACCCTATAGACATACAGTATATTAACCTGTGTGTGGTACAGCTACACCCAGAGACATACAGTATATTAACCTGTGTGTGGTACAGCTACACCCTATAGACATACAGTATATTAACCTGTGTGTGGTACAGCTACACCCAGAGACATACAGTATATTAACCTGTGTGATACAGCTACACCCTATAGACATACAGTATATTAACCTGTGTGTGGTACAGCTACACCCTATAGACATACAGTATATTAACCTGTGTGATACAGCTACACCCTATAGACATACAGTATATTAACCTGTGTGTGGTACAGCTACACCCTATAGACATACAGTATATTAACCTGTGTGTGGTACAGCTACACCCTATAGACATACAGTATATTAACCTGTGTGTGGTACAGCTACACCCTATAGACATACAGTATATTAACCTGTGTGTGGTACAGCTACACCCTATAGACATACAGTATATTAACCTGTGTGTGGTACAGCTACACCCTATAGACATACAGTATATTAACCTGTGTGTGGTACAGCTACACCCTATAGACATACAGTATATTAACCTGTGTGTGGTACAGCTACACCCTATAGACATACAGTATATTAACCTGTGTGTGGTACAGCTACACCCAGAGACATACAGTATATTAACCTGTGTGTGGTACAGCTACACCCTATAGACATACAGTATATTAACCTGTGTGTGGTACAGCTACACCCTATAGACATACAGTATATTAACCTGTGTGTGGTACAGCTACGCCCAGAGACATACAGTATATTAACCTGTGTGTGGTACAGCTACACCCTATAGACATACAGTATATTAACCTGTGTGTGGTACAGCTACACCCAGAGACATACAGTATATTAACCTGTGTGTGGTACAGCTACACCCAGAGACATACAGTATATTAACCTGTGTGTGGTACAGCTACACCCAGAGACATACAGTATATTAACCTGTGTGATACAGCTACACCCAGAGACATACAGTATATTAACCTGTGTGTGGTACAGCTACACCCAGAGACATACAGTATATTAACCTGTGTGTGATACAGCTACACCCTATAGACATACAGTATATTAACCTGTGTGTGGTACAGCTACACCCAGAGACATACAGTATATTAACCTGTGTGTGGTACAGCTACACCCTATAGACATACAGTATATTAACCTGTGTGTGGTACAGCTACACCCAGAGACATACAGTATATTAACCTGTGTGTGATACAGCTACACCCAGAGACATACAGTATATTAACCTGTGTGTGGTACAGCTACACCCAGAGACATACAGTATATTAACCTGTGTGTGGTACAGCTACACCCAGAGACATACAGTATATTAACCTGTGTGTGATACAGCTACACCCTATAGACATACAGTATATTAACCTGTGTGTGGTACAGCTACACCCAGAGACATACAGTATATTAACCTGTGTGTGGTACAGCTACACCCTATAGACATACAGTATATTAACCTGTGTGTGGTACAGCTACACCCAGAGACATACAGTATATTAACCTGTGTGTGATACAGCTACACCCTATAGACATACAGTATATTAACCTGTGTGATACAGCTATACCCTATAGACATACAGTATATTAACCTGTGTGTGATACAGCTACACCCTATAGACATACAGTATATTAACCTGTGTGTGGTACAGCTACACCCTATAGACATACAGTATATTAACCTGTGTGATACAGCTACACCCTATAGACATACAGTATATTAACCTGTGTGATACAGCTACACCCTATAGACATACAGTATATTAACCTGTGTGTGGTACAGCTACACCCTATAGACATACAGTATATTAACCTGTGTGTGGTACAGCTACACCCTATAGACATACAGTATATTAACCTGTGTGTGATACAGCTACACCCAGAGACATACAGTATATTAACCTGTGTGTGGTACAGCTACACCCTATAGACATACAGTATATTAACCTGTGTGATACAGCTACACCCTATAGACATACAGTATATTAACCTGTGTGTGGTACAGCTACACCCAGAGACATACAGTATATTAACCTGTGTGTGATACAGCTACACCCAGAGACATACAGTATATTAACCTGTGTGTGGTACAGCTACACCCTATAGACATACAGTATATTAACCTGTGTGTGGTACAGCTACACCCAGAGACATACAGTATATTAACCTGTGTGTGATACAGCTACACCCAGAGACATACAGTATATTAACCTGTGTGTGGTAAAGCTACACCCAGAGACATACAGTATATTAACCTGTGTGATACAGCTACACCCTATAGACATACAGTATATTAACCTGTGTGTGATACAGCTACACCCAGAGACATACAGTATATTAACCTGTGTGATACAGCTACACCCTATAGACATACAGTATATTAACCTGTGTGATACAGCTACACCCTATAGACATACAGTATATTAACCTGTGTGTGATATACAGTCAATCCCGGAAAATGTTAAGAACTTTTAAAGTTTCTTCAAGTGCAGTCTATAAAACCCTCAGGAGCTCTGATGAAACTGTCTCTCATGAGGACCACCACAGGAAGACCCAGAGTTACCTCTGCTGCAGAGGATAAGTTCATTAAGTTAACTGTCTCTCATGAGGACCACCACAGGAAGACCCAGAGTTACCTCTGCTGCAGAGGATAAGTTCATTAAGTTAACTGTCTCTCATGAGGACCACCACAGGAAGACCCAGAGTTACCTCTGCTGCAGAGGATAAGTTCATTACAGTTAACTGTCTCTCATGAGGACCGCCACAGGAAAGGAAGACCAGGGAGTTACCTCTGCTGCAGAGGATAAGTTCATTACAGTTACCAGCCTCAGAAATTGCAGGCCAAATAAATGCTTCACAGAGTTCAAGTAACAGACACATCTCAACATCAACTGTTCAGAGGAGACTGTGTGAATCAGGCCTTCATGGTTGAATTGCTGCAAAGAAACCACTACTGAAGGACACTATAATAATAATAATAATAAGAAGAGACTTGCTTGGGCCAAGAAACACGAGCAATGAACATTAGACCGGTGGAAATCTGTCCTTTGGTCTGATGAGTCCAAATTTGCAATTTTTGGTTCCAACCGCCGTGTCTTTGTGAGGCGGAGAGTAGGTGAACGGATGATCTCCACATGTGTGGTTCCCACCGTGAAGCACGGAGGAGGAGGTGTGATGGTGCTTTGCTGGTGACAGTGACATAATTGATTTAGAATTCAAGGCACACTTATCCAGCACGACAACCACAGCATTCTGCAGCGATAAACCATCCCCTCTGGTTTGGGCTTAGACCCACTATCATTTGTTTTTCAACAGGACAATGACGTATGGGAGAGGGGGGGGGGGGGGTAATGCTATGTGAGAGTACCGTATGGGAGAGAGGGGGGGGGGGGGGGGGGGGTAATGCTATGTGAGAGTACCGTATGGGAGAGAGGGGGGGGGGGGTAATGCTATGTGAGAGTACTGTATGGGAGAGAGGGGGGGGGTAATGCTATGTGAGAGTACCGTATGGGAGAGAGGGGGGGGGGTAATGCTATGTGAGAGTACCGTATGGGAGAGAGGGGGGGGGGGGGGTAATGCTATGTGAGAGTACCGTATGGGAGAGAGGGGGGGGGGGGGGGTAATGCTATGTGAGAGTACCGTATGGGAGAGAGGGGGGGTAATGCTATGTGAGAGTACCGTATGGGAGAGAGGGGGGGGTAATGCTATGTGAGAGTACTGTATGGGAGAGAGGGGGGGGGTAATGCTATGTGAGAGTACTGTATGGGAGAGAGGGGGGGGGTAATGCTATGTGAGAGTACCGTATGGGAGAGAGGGGGGGGGTAATGCTATGTGAGAGTACCGTATGGGAGAGAGGGGGGGGGGGGGGTAATGCTATGTGAGAGTACCGTATGGGAGAGAGGGGGGGGGGGGTAATGCTATGTGAGAGTACCGTATGGGAGAGAGGGGGGGTAATGCTATGTGAGAGTACCGTATGGGAGAGAGGGGGGGGTAATGCTATGTGAGAGTACCGTATGGGAGAGAGGGGGGGGGGTAATGCTATGTGAGAGTACCGTATGGGAGAGAGGGGGGGGGGGGGGTAATGCTATGTGAGAGTACCGTATGGGAGAGAGGGGGGGGGGGGGGGGGGTAATGCTATGTGAGAGTACCGTATGGGAGAGAGGGGGGGTAATGCTATGTGAGAGTACCGTATGAGAGAGAGGGGGGTAATGCTATGTGAGAGTATCGTATGAGAGAGAGGGGGGGGGGGGGGGGGTAATGCTATGTGAGAGTATCGTATGAGAGAGAGAGGGGGGGGGGGGGGGGTAATGCTATGTGAGAGTATCGTATGAGAGAGAGGGGGGGGGGGGGGTAATGCTATGTGAGAGTATCGTATGGGAGAGAGGGGGGGGGGGGGGGGTAATGCTATGTGAGAGTATCGTATGGGAGAGGGGGGGGGGGGTAATGCTATGTGAGAGTATCGTATGGGAGAGAGGGGGGGGGGTAATGCTATGTGAGAGTATCGTATGGGAGAGGGGGGGGGGGTAATGCTATGTGAGAGTATCGTATGGGAGAGAGGGGGGGGGGGGGGGTAATGCTATGTGAGAGTATCGTATGGGAGAAGGGGGGGGGGGGGGTAATGCTATGTGAGAGTATCGTATGGGAGAGGGGGGGGGGGGGTAATGCTATGTGAGAGTATCGTATGGGAGAGAGGGGGGGTAATGCTATGTGAGAGTACCGTATGGGAGAGGGGGGGGGGGTAATGCTATGTGAGAGTATCGTATGGGAGAGAGGGGGGGGGGGGGGGGTAATGCTATGTGAGAGTACCGTATGGGAGAGAGGGGGGGGGTAATGCTATGTGAGAGTACCGTATGGGAGAGAGGGGGGGGTAATGCTATGTGAGAGTACTGTATGGGAGAGAGGGGGGGGGGGGGTAATGCTATGTGAGAGTACCGTATGGGAGAGAGGGGGGGGGGGGGGTAATGCTATGTGAGAGTACCGTATGGGAGAGAGGGGGGGTAATGCTATGTGAGAGTACCGTATGGGAGAGAGGGGGGGGGGGGGGGTAATGCTATGTGAGAGTATCGTATGGGGGAGAGAACGAGAGAACGTGCACCATTTAACATTCAATTCACACAGTTTATTAGGTACAGCCATGTTTGAGACATAGGATCCGGTGCACCAGGCACTGAGGACCAAATCACGCTCAACGTCTCTCAGGTCACTCATTTTCCCATCCTAACGTTCAATCAAACAGTAACTGAATGCCTCGATGCCTGTCTGCCTGCTTTCTATAGCAAGTCACGTGACTCCCTGTCTGTAGGAGCCATCTATTTTGGTGAACAAGGTGATGTACCTAATAATCTGGCCACTCAGTGTACAACAAACACTGGGGTAGTCATGAGAGAAAAATATAGTGTGTGTGTGTGTGTGTTAGATGCAGTGCAGTGTTTGTAATGTGTCTGATGTGCTTCGCTGCTCATATGGAAACATGCAATCATTCTGTCATTACGGGCTTTCAGCCCAGAACACACACACACACACACACACACACACATAAAGCAAACAAATACAACGTGTCACTCTCTCTTCACAGAGAGAATGAGGCGCCAGTATTTTTCATGACTCAAGAGCTCCACCCAGTGGTGAAATATTATACTAGAGACATTCCACCCAGTGGTGAAATATTATACTAGAGACATTCCACCCAGTGGTGAAATATTATACTAGAGACAGAGACATTCCAGCCAGTGGTGAAATATTATACTAGAGACATTCCTCCCAGTGGTGAAATATTATACTAGAGACATTCCACCCAGTGGTGAAATATTATACTAGAGACATTCCACCCAGTGGTGAAATATTATACTAGAGACATTCCACCCAGTGGTGAAATATTATACTAGAGACATTCCTCCCAGTGGTGAAATATTATACTAGAGACATTCCTCCCAGTGGTGAAATATTATACTAGAGACATTCCTCCCAGTGGTGAAATATTATACTAGAGACATTCCTCCCAGTGGTGAAATATTATACTAGAGACATTCCACCTAGTGGTGAAATATTATACTAGAGACAGAGACATTCCACCCAGTGGTGAAATATTATACTAGAGACATTCCACCCAGGGGTGAAATATTATACTAGAGACATTCCACCCAGGGGTGAAATATTATACTAGAGACAGAGACATTCCTCCCAGTGGTGAAATATTATACTAGAGACAGAGACATTCCACCCAGTGGTGAAATATTATACTAGAGACAGAGACATTCCTCCCAGTGGTGAAATATTATACTAGAGACATTCCTCCCAGTGGTGAAATATTATACTAGAGACATTCTACCCAGTGGTGAAATATTATACTAGAGACATTCCTCCCAGTGGTGAAATATTATACTAGAGACATTCCACCCAGTGGTGAAATATTATACTAGAGACATTCCACCTAGTGGTGAAATATTATACTAGAGACATTCCTCCCAGTGGTGAAATATTATACTAGAGACATTCCTCCCAGTGGTGAAATATTATACTAGAGACATTCCACCCAGTGGTGAAATATTATACTAGAGACAGAGACATTCCACCCAGTGGTGAAATATTATACTAGAGACATTCCACCTAGTGGTGAAATATTATACTAGAGACATTCCTCCCAGTGGTGAAATATTATACTAGAGACATTCCACCTAGTGGTGAAATATTATACTAGAGACATTCCACCCAGTGGTGAAATATTATACTAGAGACATTCCACCCAGTGGTGAAATATTATACTAGAGACAGAGACATTCCACCCAGTGGTGAAATATTATACTAGAGACATTCCTCCCAGTGGTGAAATATTATACTAGAGACATTCCACCCAGTGGTGAAATATTATACTAGAGACAGAGACATTCCACCCAGTGGTGAAATATTATACTAGAGACATTCCACCCAGTGGAGAAATATTATACTAGAGACAGAGACATTCCACCCAGTGGTGAAATATTATACTAGAGACATTCCACCCAGTGGTGAAATATTATACTAGAGACATTCCACCCAGTGGTGAAATATTATACTAGAGACATTCTACCCAGTGGTGAAATATTATACTAGAGACATTCTACCCAGTGGTGAAATATTATACCAGAGACATTCCACCCAGTGGTGAAATATTATACTAGAGACATTCCACCCAGTGGTGAAATATTATACTAGAGACAGAGACATTCCACCCAGTGGTGAAATATTATACTAGAGACAGAGACATTCCACCCAGTGGTGAAATATTATACTAGAGACAGTCCACCCAGTGGTGAAATATTATACTAGAGACATTCTACCCAGTGGTGAAATATTATACCAGAGACATTCCACCCAGTGGTGAAATATTATACCAGAGACATTCCACCCAGTGGTGAAATATTATACTAGAGACATTCCACCCAGTGGTGAAATATTGTACTAGAGACATTCCACCCAGTGGTGAAATATTATACTAGAGACATTCCACCCAGTGGTGAAATATTATACTAGAGACATTCCACCCAGTGGTGAAATATTATACTAGAGACATTCCTCCCAGTGGTGAAATATTGTACTAGAGACATTCCACCCAGTGGTGAAATATTATACTAGAGACATTCCACCCAGTGGTGAAATATTATACTAGAGACAGAGACATTCCACCCAGTGGTGAAATATTATACTAGAGACATTCCACCCAGTGGTGAAATATTATACTAGAGACAGAGACATTCCACCCAGTGGTGAAATATTATACTAGAGACATTCCTCCCAGTGGTGAAATATTGTACTAGAGACATTCCACCCAGTGGTGAAATATTATACTAGAGACATTCCACCCAGTGGTGAAATATTATAATAGAGACATTCCACCCAGTGGTGAAATATTATACTAGAGACAGAGACATTCCACCCAGTGGTGAAATATTATACTAGAGACATTCCACCCAGTGGTGAAATATTGTACTAGAGACATTCCACCCAGTGGTGAAATATTATACAAGAGACATTCCACCCAGTGGTGAAATATTATAATAGAGACATTCCACCCAGTGGTGAAATATTATACTAGAGACATTCCACCCAGTGGTGAAATATTATACTAGAGACATTCCTCCCAGTGGTGAAATATTGTACTAGAGACATTCCACCCAGTGGTGAAATATTATACTAGAGACATTCCACCCAGTGGTGAAATATTATACTAGAGACAGAGACATTCCACCCAGTGGTGAAATATTATACTAGAGACATTCCACCCAGTGGTGAAATATTATACTAGAGACATTCCACCCAGTGGTGAAATATTATACTAGAGACATTCCTCCCAGTGGTGAAATATTATACTAGAGACATTCCACCGAGTGGTGAAATATTATACTAGAGACATTCCACCCAGTGGTGAAATATTATACTAGAGACATTCCACCCAGTGGTGAAATATTATACTAGAGACATTCCAGCCAGTGGTGAAATATTATACTAGAGACATTCCACCGAGTGGTGAAATATTATACTAGAGACAGAGACATTCCACCCAGTGGTGAAATATTATACTAGAGACATTCCACCCAGTGGTGAAATATTATACTAGAGACATTCCACCCAGTGGTGAAATATTATACTAGAGACATTCCACCCAGTGGTGAAATATTATACTAGAGACATTCCACCCAGTGGTGAAATATTATACTAGAGACAGAGACATTCCACCAAGTGGTGAAATATTATACTAGAGACAGAGACATTCCAGCCAGTGGTGAAATATTATACTAGAGACAGTCCACCCAGTGGTGAAATATTATACTAGAGACATTCCACCCAGTGGTGAAATATTATACTAGAGACATTCCACCCAGTGGTGAAATATTATACTAGAGACAGAGACATTCCACCCAGTGGTGAAATATTATACTAGAGACATTCCACCCAGTGGTGAAATATTATACTAGAGACAGAGACATTCCAGCCAGTGGTGAAATATTATACTAGAGACATTCCACCCAGTGGTGAAATATTATACTAGAGACAGAGACATTCCAGCCAGTGGTGAAATATTATACTAGAGACATTCCACCCAGTGGTGAAATATTATACTAGAGACAGAGACATTCCACCCAGTGGTGAAATATTATACTAGAGACAGAGACATTCCACCCAGTGGTGAAATATTATACTAGAGACAGTCCACCCAGTGGTGAAATATTATACTAGAGACATTCCACCCAGTGGTGAAATATTATACTAGAGACATTCCACCCAGTGGTGAAATATTATACTAGAGACAGAGACATTCCACCCAGTGGTGAAATATTATACTAGAGACATTCCTCCCAGTGGTGAAATATTGTACTAGAGACATTCCACCCAGTGGTGAAATATTATACTAGAGACATTCCACCCAGTGGTGAAATATTATAATAGAGACATTCCACCCAGTGGTGAAATATTATACTAGAGACAGAGACATTCCACCCAGTGGTGAAATATTATACTAGAGACATTCCACCCAGTGGTGAAATATTGTACTAGAGACATTCCACCCAGTGGTGAAATATTATACAAGAGACATTCCACCCAGTGGTGAAATATTATAATAGAGACATTCCACCCAGTGGTGAAATATTATACTAGAGACATTCCACCCAGTGGTGAAATATTATACTAGAGACATTCCTCCCAGTGGTGAAATATTGTACTAGAGACATTCCACCCAGTGGTGAAATATTATACTAGAGACATTCCACCCAGTGGTGAAATATTATACTAGAGACAGAGACATTCCACCCAGTGGTGAAATATTATACTAGAGACATTCCACCCAGTGGTGAAATATTATACTAGAGACATTCCACCCAGTGGTGAAATATTATACTAGAGACATTCCTCCCAGTGGTGAAATATTATACTAGAGACATTCCACCGAGTGGTGAAATATTATACTAGAGACATTCCACCCAGTGGTGAAATATTATACTAGAGACATTCCACCCAGTGGTGAAATATTATACTAGAGACATTCCAGCCAGTGGTGAAATATTATACTAGAGACATTCCACCGAGTGGTGAAATATTATACTAGAGACATTCCACCCAGTGGTGAAATATTATACTAGAGACAGAGACATTCCACCCAGTGGTGAAATATTATACTAGAGACATTCCACCCAGTGGTGAAATATTATACTAGAGACATTCCACCCAGTGGTGAAATATTATACTAGAGACATTCCACCCAGTGGTGAAATATTATACTAGAGACATTCCACCCAGTGGTGAAATATTATACTAGAGACAGAGACATTCCACCCAGTGGTGAAATATTATACTAGAGACAGAGACATTCCACCCAGTGGTGAAATATTATACTAGAGACAGTCCACCCAGTGGTGAAATATTATACTAGAGACATTCCACCCAGTGGTGAAATATTATACTAGAGACATTCCACCCAGTGGTGAAATATTATACTAGAGACATTCCACCCAGTGGTGAAATATTATACTAGAGACAGAGACATTCCAGCCAGTGGTGAAATATTATACTAGAGACAGTCCACCCAGTGGTGAAATATTATACTAGAGACATTCCACCCAGTGGTGAAATATTATACTAGAGACATTCCACCCAGTGGTGAAATATTATACTAGAGACAGAGACATTCCACCCAGTGGTGAAATATTATACTAGAGACATTCCACCCAGTGGTGAAATATTATACTAGAGACAGAGACATTCCAGCCAGTGGTGAAATATTATACTAGAGACATTCCACCCAGTGGTGAAATATTATACTAGAGACAGAGACATTCCAGCCAGTGGTGAAATATTATTCTAGAGACATTCCACCCAGTGGTGAAATATTATACTAGAGACATTCCACCCAGTGGTGAAATATTATACTAGAGACATTCCACCCAGTGGTGAAATATTATACTAGAGACATTCCAGCCAGTGGTGAAATATTATACTAGAGACATTCCACCCAGTGGTGAAATATTATACTAGAGACAGAGACATTCCACCCAGTGGTGAAATATTATACTAGAGACATTCCACCCAGTGGTGAAATATTATACTAGAGACAGAGACATTCCACCCAGTGGTGAAATATTATACTAGAGACAGAGACATTCCACCCAGTGGTGAAATATTATACTAGAGACATTCCACCCAGTGGTGAAATATTATACTAGAGACAGAGACATTCCACCCAGTGGTGAAATATTATACTAGAGACAGAGACATTCCACCCAGTGGTGAAATATTATACTAGAGACAGAGACATTCCACCCAGTGGTGAAATATTATACTAGAGACATTCCACCCAGTGGTGAAATATTATACTAGAGACATTCCACCCAGTGGTGAAATATTATACTAGAGACATTCCACCCAGTGGTGAAATATTATACTAGAGACATTCCACCCAGTGGTGAAATATTATACTAGAGACATTCCACCCAGTGGTGAAATATTATACTAGAGACATTCCACCCAGTGGTGAAATATTATACTAGAGACAGAGACATTCCACCCAGTGGTGAAATATTATACTAGAGACAGAGACATTCCACCCAGTGGTGAAATATTATACTAGAGACATTCCACCCAGTGGTGAAATATTATACTAGAGACATTCCACCCAGTGGTGAAATATTATACTAGAGACATTCCTCCCAGTGGTGAAATATTATACTAGAGACAGAGACATTCCACCCAGTGGTGAAATATTATACTAGAGACATTCCACCCAGTGGTGAAATATTATACTAGAGACATTCCACCCAGTGGTGAAATATTATACTAGAGACATTCCACCCAGTGGTGAAATATTATACTAGAGACAGAGACATTCCACCCAGTGGTGAAATATTATACTAGAGACATTCCACCCAGTGGTGAAATATTATACTAGAGACATTCCACCCAGTGGTGAAATATTATACTAGAGACATTCCAGCTGACCGTATGTTGAGTCCAGTAGACTGTCCCAGGTTCTCCCAGGCCTGCAGTTTCTGAGACAGTTTCTGAAGGAGGAGAGGAAGGAACAAGATGACACACCAGGGTGTCGGGATTCAAGGTTTCACATTTACAAATTCAACTACTACGCAGATTGTTTCCAACCCTGAGATTTGTTTATTTTTCACCAATTAAAAAAATAAATGTTACGTTTCCTTTTCAGTTGTGTATCAGAACAACCATTAGTTAGAACAGACAGCACACTGCAAATGTTTCTCCTCCAGCCCGGTTTCACATTTAAAAAACACAAAACAGGTCACACACCTCCTTCTCCAGCTCCACGTTCACCATCTCCTCTTTCATCTTCTCCATCCGTTCTACCTTACGTCTCAAACCCTCCGTTTCCTCCTTCAGCAGGATCACGTTCTCCCTCGTCTCCCTGGGATACGGAGTGAGGGGAGACAGTGAGAGAGAGTGAGAGAGAGAGAGAGAGAGAGGTTTAAGAGACATTAATGATAGTTGTCTTCTTTTACAACCTACAAATAACCTCTTAGCTGTCCTGCTCCATGTGTTCTAGTAGTGTTACCTGAGGTAAACATTCTCCTCTCTTAGCAGTCCTGCTCCATGTGTTCTAGTAGTGTTACCTGAGGTTAACATTCTCCTCTCTTAGCTGTCCTGCTCCATGTGTTCTAGTAGTGTTACCTGAGGTAAACATTATCCTCTCTTAGCTGTCCTGCTCCATGTGTTCTAGTAGTGTTACCTGAGGTAAACATTCTCCTCTCTTAGCTGTCCTGCTCCATGTGTTCTAGTAGTGTTACCTGAGGTAAACATTCTCCTCTCTTAGCTGTCCTGCTCCATGTGTTCTAGTAGTGTTACCTGAGGTAAACATTCTCCTTTCTTAGCTGTCGGAGCTCCTTGTCCATATCTGGGACCCTAGCGACCTCTGACCTCATGTTCTTCACTATGACAACATCCTGTTCCTGCAGAGCCAACTTCCTCTCCAACTCCTGGGGGGGGGGGGGGGGGGGGACACACACACACACACCTTTGAGTGGTATTCTCCGCTCATGAAAGAGAGATTTAATGACAATCTGAAAGGTGAACATCGTGGAGTTTGAGGTTGTGTGTTAGACTGAAGAGTTAATAGCATCTCTTAATTTGATGGCAGGTCATTTAAACCCAGAAACAATAAATGGTGATTACATTACATAAAAAAATGACCACTTAACTTCCTAAATGACACTTTGGAGAGAGAACACACATGGATGCCAAGATAAGCAGAAGCAAAAGAAATGGACCTGCACCTGTTCAACAGCTCAAAACCTCCACAGGCATATAAAGCACCACAGAATAAACAAGATTGATACTTCAGTCCTTTTCCTAGTACCAACTCTAGTCCCAATCTCAACCCCAGTCCTAATCCTAATTTAGCTCCAACTCTAGTCCCAATCTCAACCCCAGTCCTAATCCTAATTTAGCTCCAACTCTAGTCCCAATCTCAACCCCAGTCCTAATCCTAATTTAGCTCCAACTCTAGTCCCAATCTCAACCCCAGTCCTAATCCTACTATAGCTCCAACTCTAGGCCCAATCTCAATCCCAGTCCTAATCCTAACCTAGTTCCCCAACTCTAGTCCCAATCTCAGCCCCAGTCCTAATCCTAACCTAGCTCCAACTCTAGTCCCAATCTCAATCCCAGTCCTAATCCTAACCTAGTTCCCCAACACTAGTCCCAATCTCAGCCCCAGTCCTAATCCCAACCTAGCTCCAACTCTAGTCCCAATCTCAATCCCAGTCCTAATCCTGACCTAGCTCAAACTCTAGTCCCAATCTCAACCCCAGTCCTAATCCTAATTTAGCTCCAACTCTAGTCCCAATCTCAACCCCAGTCCTAATCTAGCTCCAACTCTAGTCCCAATCTCAGCCCCAGTCCTAATCCTAACCTAGCTCAAACTCTAGTCCCAATCTCAACCCCAGTCCTAATCCTAATTTAGCTCCAACTCTAGTCCCAATCTCAGCCCCAGTCCTAATCCTAACCTAGCTCCAACTCTAGTCCCAATCTCAATCCCAGTCCTAATCCTAACCTAGTTCCCCAACTCTAGTCCCAATTTGAATTCAGGTATTATCAGTCTCAATCTTCATACATCAGTCAACCCTAGTCCTAACCTCCTAGTTTTCTAAAACCTAGTCCCAATCTGAACTGTGTTAATACCAATCTTAATCTAGACATCATTCATTTTAGTCCTACTTTGAACAACAATAATCCTAGCCTCACCTTAATCTTGAGTTCATGGTCGGAGCAGGTGGATGATGCTAACTGGAGGGCCTGGCACCGCTGAGACACTTCCTGGTACTTCCTGTAAAGAGGACCAGTCAGGGGGGAGGAAATCGAGGCAGAACCAATCAGAGGGAAGGGAAGCCAGGAAATACCAATCAGAAGAAAGGAAATCCAGGCAGGACCAATCAGAAGAAAGGAAATCCAGACAGGACCAATCAGAAGAAAGGAAATCCAGACAGGACCAATCAGAAGGAAGGAAATCCAGACAGGACGAATCAGAAGAAAGGAAATCCAGGAAGTAGTGTGTGTTACCTGTGTTGTAGCTCCACTTGTTCCTGTAGTCCCTGGTTCTCCAGTGTCTGGTTAGAGATGGTGTTGTCCCGCGTCTGGACCTGCTGCTTCAGGTCCCGGATCTCATCCTTTAAACCGCTCACAGTCTGCAGGGACCAATAACACATAGTGTAGTCATCAATCTCATCCTCAATCTCATCCTCAACCTCATCCTCTACAGGGACAAATAACACATAGTGTAGTCATCAATCTCATCCTCAATCTCATCCTCAACCTCATCCTCTACAGGGACAAATAACACATAGTGTAGTCATCAATCTCATCCTTTAAACCGCTCATCCTCTACAGGGACAAATAACACAGTGTAGTCATCCATCTCATCCTCAATCTCATCCTTTAAACCGCTCGCCTTCTACAGCTGCCTCCTGCGGGGACGCGGGTTGGGATTTAAAATATATATATATATAAATAGGACAACTAATGAGTTACTCCACAGAAAAGTAGCAATTTGACGATGTGAGTGGAGACTAGAGGTCGACCGGTTAATTAGGGACGATTTCTAGTTTTCATAACAATCGGGAATTTTTGGACGCCGATTACATTACAGTACACTGCATTGCATTGCATTCCATGAGGAGACTGAGTGGCAGGCTTGACCACCTGGTACGCGAGTGCAGTAGGAGCCAAGGTAAGTTGCTAGCTAGCATTAAACTTATCTTATAAAAAAAACAACCAATCTTCACATCATCACTAGTTAACTACACATAGTTGATGATATTACCAGGTTAACTAGCTTGTCCTGCGTTGCATATAGTCGATACGGTGCCTTTTAATTTATCATCGAGTCACAGCCTACCTCGCCAAACGGGGGATGATTTAACAAGAACACAATCATTGCACGAATGTACCTCACCATGAACATCAATGCCTTTCTTAAAATCAATACACAGAAGTATATATATTTCTTAAACCTGCATATTTAGTTAAAATAAATTAATGTTAGCAGGCAATATTAACCAGGTGAAATTGTGTCACTTCTCTTGCGTTCATTGCACACAGAGTCAGGGTATATGCAACAGAGTGGGCCGCCTGGCTCGTTGCAAACTAATTTGTCAGAATTGTACATAATTATGACATAACATTGAAGGTTGTGCAATGTAACAGCAATATTTAGACTGAGGGATGCCACCCGTTAGATAAAATACAGAACAGTTCTGTATTTCACTGAAAGAATAAAACGTTTTGTTTTCTAAATGATAGTTTCCGGATGTGTTAATGACCAAAGGCTCGTATTTCTGTGTGTTAATATTATATTATAATTAAGTCTACAATTTGATATTTGATAGCGCAGTCTGACTGAGCGGTGGCAGGCAGCAGAAGGCTCGTAAGCATTCATTCAAACAGAACTTTCCTGCATTTGCCAGCAGCTCTTTGCAATGCTTGAACCACAGCGCTGTTTATGACTTCAAGCCTATCAACTCCTGAGATTAGGCTGGCAACACTAAAGTGCCTATTAGAACATCCAATAGTCAAAGGTATATGAAATACAAATGGTAGAGAGAGAAATAGTCAACATGTAGTAATTCCTAGAATAACTACAACCTAAAACTTCTTAACTGGGAATAATGAAGAACTGGGAATGTTGAACCACCAGCTTTCATATGTTCTCATGTTCTGAGCAAGGAACTTAAACGTTAGCTTTTTTTACATGGCACATATTGCACTTTTACTTTCTTCTCCAACACTTTGTTTTTGCATTATTTAAACCAAAATTGAGCATGATTCATTATTTATTTGAGACTAAATAGAGTTGATTTATGTATTATATAAAGTTACAATTAAAGTGTTCATTCAGTATTGTTGTAATTGTCATTATTACAAATAAAAATATAAAAATCGGCATTGTCTTTTTTTGATCCTCGAATAAAACTTTATCAGCATTGAAAAATCCTCATCAGTCGACCCCTAGTGGAGACATAAAGTTGTGGAGTGATTTTATGGTATAATCTGATCTCTGTTACAGGTGTACCTGGTTAGAGGAGTGATCTGATGGTATAATCTGATCTCTGTTACAGGTGTACCTGGTTAGAGGAGTGATCTGATGGTATAATCTGATCTCTGTTACAGGTGTACCTGGTTAGAGGAGTGATCTGATGGTATAATCTGATCTCTGTTACAGGTGTACCTGGTTAGAGGAGTGATTTTATGGTATAATCTGATCTCTGTTACAGGTGTACCTGGTTAGAGGAGTGATTTTATGGTATAATCTGATCTCTGTTACAGGTGTACCTGGTTAGAGGAGTGATTTTATGGTATAATCTGAACTCTGTTACAGGTAGGTTTGGTTAGAGGAGTGATTTTATGGTATAATCTGATCTCTGTTACAGGTGTACCTGGTTAGAGGAGTGATTTTATGGTATAATCTGATCTCTGTTACAGGTGTACCTGGTTAGAGGAGTGATTTTATGGTATAATCTGATCTCTGTTACAGGTGTACCTGGTTAGAGGAGTGATTTTATGGTATAATCTGATCTCTGTTACAGGTGTACCTGGTTAGAGGAGTGATTTTATGGTATAATCTGATCTCTGTTACAGGTGTACCTGGTTAGAGGAGTGATTTTATGGTATAATCTGATCTCTGTTACAGGTGTACCTGGTTAGAGGAGTGATCTGATGGTATAATCTGATCTCTGTTACAGGTGTACCTGGTTAGAGGAGTGATTTTATGGTATAATCTGATCTCTGTTACAGGTGTACCTGGTTAGAGGAGTGATTTTATGGTATAATCTGATCTCTGTTACAGGTGTACCTGGTTAGAGGAGTGATTTTATGGTATAATCTGATCTCTGTTACAGGTAGGTTTGGTTAGAGGAGTGATCTGATGGTATAATCTGATCTCTGTTACAGGTGTACCTGGTTAGAGGAGTGATTTTATGGTATAATCTGATCTCTGTTACAGGTGTACCTGGTTAGAGGAGTGATTTTATGGTATAATCTGAACTCTGTTACAGGTAGGTTTGGTTAGAGGAGTGATTTTATGGTATAATCTGATCTCTGTTACAGGTGTACCTGGTTAGAGGAGTGATTTTATGGTATAATTTGATCTCTGTTACAGGTGTACCTGGTTAGAGGAGTGATTTTATGGTATAATCTGATCTCTGTTACAGGTGTACCTGGTTAGAGGTGTGATTTTATGGTATAATCTGATCTCTGTTACAGGTGTACCTGGTTAGAGGAGTGATTTTATGGTATAATCTGATCTCTGTTACAGGTGTACCTGGTTAGAGGAGTGATTTTATGGTATAATCTGAACTCTGTTACAGGTAGGTTTGGTTAGAGGAGTGATTTTATGGTATAATCTGATCTCTGTTACAGGTGTACCTGGTTAGAGGAGTGATCTGATGGTATAATCTGATCTCTGTTACAGGTGTACCTGGTTAGAGGAGTGATTTTATGGTATAATTTGATCTCTGTTACAGGTGTACCTGGTTAGAGGAGTGATTTTATGGTATAATCTGAACTCTGTTACAGGTGTACCTGGTTAGAGGAGTGATTTTATGGTATAATCTGAACTCTGTTACAGGTGTACCTGGTTAGAGGAGTGATTTTATGGTATAATCTGAACTCTGTTACAGGTAGGTTTGGTTAGAGGAGTGATTTTATGGTATAATCTGATCTCTGTTACAGGTGTACCTGGTTAGAGGAGTGATTTTATGGTATAATCTGATCTCTGTTACAGGTGTACCTGGTTAGAGGAGTGATTTTATGGTATAATCTGATCTCTGTTACAGGTGTACCTGGTTAGAGGAGTGATTTTATGGTATAATCTGATCTCTGTTACAGGTGTACCTGGTTAGAGGAGTGATTTTATGGTATAATCTGATCTCTGTTACAGGTGTACCTGGTTAGAGGAGTGATCTGATGGTATAATCTGATCTCTGATACAGGTGTACCTGGTTAGAGGAGTGATTTTATGGTATAATCTGATCTCTGTTACAGGTGTACCTGGTTAGAGGAGTGATCTGATGGTATAATCTGATCTCTGTTATAGGTAGGTTTGGTTAGAGGAGTGATCTGATGGTATAATCTGATCTCTGATACAGGTGTACCTGGTTAGAGGAGTGATTTTATGGTATAATCTGATCTCTGTTACAGGTGTACCTGGTTAGAGGAGTGATTTTATGGTATAATCTGATCTCTGTTACAGGTGTACCTGGTTAGAGGAGTGATCTGATGGTATAATCTGATCTCTGTTACAGGTGTACCTGGTTAGAGGAGTGATTTTATGGTATAATTTGATCTCTGTTACAGGTGTACCTGGTTAGAGGAGTGATTTTATGGTATAATCTGATCTCTGTTACAGGTGTACCTGGTTAGAGGAGTGATTTTATGGTATAATCTGAACTCTGTTACAGGGATACCTGGTTAGAGGTGTTGAGCCATCCGTCCCTCTCCTCCACCCTTCTGTTGAGAGACTCTAGGGTCCGATGTAGAGCACGGTTTGCCTCTGCCTTTTCCGATAGGCTCTGGCTAGACTCCGCCTCCCTCTCTTCCAGGCGTCTGATTCGTCCCAGCAGGTCCTGGTTACGGTCCACCTCACGCTGGAACAATTAGAACGTGGGCCATAGAAGTCAGAACACAGAATTTAGAACACAGAACACAGAATATGAATACACAGAATACTCCAGGTGTGTGTGTGTGTTACCTCCAGGTGTATGTGTGTGTGTGTGTGTTACCTCCAGGTGTATGTGTAGGTGTGTGTGTGTGTGTTACCTCCAGGTGTGTGTGTGTGTTACCTCCAGGTGTATGTGTGTGTTACCTCCAGGTGTATGTGTGTGTTACCTCCAGGTGTATGTGTTACCTTCAGGTGTATGTGTATGTGTTACCTCCAGGTGTATGTGTATGTGTTACCTCCAGGTGTACGTGTTACCTCCAGGTGTATGTGTATGTGTTACCTCCAGGTGTATGTGTATGTGTTACCTCCAGGTGTATGTGTATGTGTCACCTCCAGGTGTATGTGTATGTGTTACCTCCAGGTGTATGTGTATGTGTGTGTGTTACCTCCAGGTGTATGTGTGTGTTACCTCCAGGTGTGTGTGTGTTACATACCTCAAAGTCCCTAGCGCTCAGCGTTGCGTTCTTCTCCAGTTCGATGCGTGCTCTCTTGTGACTGATCTCCATCTGTCTCTTCTCCTGGTCCATCTGGATCAGCTGGGTCTTAGACTGAACCTTCTCTGCTGCCTCCAGCAACTACACACAGAGACACACGGGTCACTTCCTGTGTCTTACATACACAGGTTTCAGACTGAACCTTCTCTGCTGCCTCCAGCAACTACACACAGAGACACACGGGTCAATTCCTGTGTCTTACATACACAGGTTTCAGACTGAACCTTCTCTGCTGCCTCCAGCAACTACACACAGAGACACACGGGTCACTTCCTGTGTCTTACATACACAGGTTTCAGACTGAACCTTCTCTCTGCAGTCTCTGGTCATTCACAACAACACAATGTGTCGGTCTCAGTCCCACCACCTCTGTCCTCTAAATACTGGTTCTGTAGGATGTGGTTCTGTGTGCGTCTGTCCTACTCCACCCACCTGTAATCTCTGCAGGTACTGGTTCTGTAGGACGTGGGTCTGTGTGTGTCTGTCCTACTCCACCCACCTGTAATCTCTGCAGGTACTGGTTCTGTAGGACGTGGGTCTGTGTGTGTCTGTCCTACTCCACCCACCTGTAATCTCTGCAGGTACTGGTTCTGTAGGACGTGGCTCTGCACCGGGGCGGGTTCTCCCTGGTTCCGAGACGTGTCCGGAAGAGAGATGAAACTCTTAAAGGACTTCAGAGTGGAGAACACCGTTGTGTCATCCTCAATGTCCATGGTCAACTGTTTACAAGGTTGCTGTAGCTTCTATAAGAGAGAGAGAGACCAACATTTACAGGAGCTACGATGTCCATGGTGGTCAACTGTTTACAAGGTTGCTGTAGCTTCTATAAGAGAGAGACCAACATTTACAGGAGCTACGATGTCCATGGTGGTCAACTGTTTACAAGGTTGCTTTAGCTTCTATAAGAGAGAGACCAACATTTACAGGAGCTACGATGTCCATGGTCAACTGTTTACAAGGTTGCTGTAGCTTCTATAAGAGAGAGAGAGACCAACATTTACAGGAGCTACGATGTCCATGGTGGTCAACTGTTTACAAGGTTGCTGTAGCTTCTATAAGAGAGAGACCAACATTTACAGGAACTACGATGTCCATGGTCAACTGTTTACAAGGTTGCTGTAGCTTCTATAAGAGAGAGAGAGAGAGAGAGAGACCAACATTTACGGGAGCTACGATGTCCATGGTCAACTGTTTACAAGGTTGCTGTAGCTTCTATAAGAGAGAGAGAGAGAGAGACCAACATTTACAGGAGCTACATACAATGTCCATGGTCAAGTGTTTATTTACAAGCTTACTGCACTAGAACAGAGAGGGGGTAACTAGCTGGCAGTAGCTAGTAGCACATATTCCTATGTGACATAGGGGGCTATGTCCATGGTCAACGAGCATTTTGGGGCGACTATCTCTGGTGGGCAAGAGTGGCGCACCACTGGTTCGATTCCAGGCTGTATCACAACCCGGCCGTGACTGGGAGTCCCATAGGGCAGCGCACAATTGGCCCAACGTCTTCCGGGTTAGAGTTTAGTTAAATAAAGGTTAAAGAAATAAAAAGCTACCTTATACGCTGATCCATTCGCATGCGTCGGATGCACAACTCGTACTGCTGATCCGACGCATGCGCCTGGAGCAAAGATAGTCTGGGGTCAAATAAAAATAAAATTGTCCGAAAGTCGCAACATGATGTTTGAAATGAGCATACAAAAGAAAAGTTGGACTTTAGTGACTTTGCACAATTGGAAAGATGAAGGGTCAAGCAGCATGTAACGCCATGGACCAGAGCTACTAACGTGAACTAGTAACGTTAACCAACTAGCCATGCTAACCTGCTACCAGGGATGCCTAATAACTATGGATTACTCGGTTATTTTAAGGATGGACGAGTCACACGTTGTAGTTGATGAACATAAATAATGTGATCACAACATCTCTAAGATAGTTAACGTTGGTTACCTAGACGTCTCGAATCCCCTAGTTAGCTAACGTTAGCTAGCAAGCTCAATCGGCAAATTGTCATCACATGTTGATCGGATAGACGTCGGCAAATAATCCGACTATTAAATCATATGGACACGTTATAGAATTTATTATACAGCTTGATCAGATCTTACCTTGGAACTTGACGTTTAAAAAGTTGACTAGTTGGGTAGTTATAGATAGTAACAACAGCTAGCTAGCATAACTTCGAACTCCCTCCTTTCCGAGAACAAGATCTGTGCTGTTATCGCGAGATTACCTGCTGCGTTCTAAAGAGAGTCAAGGCTGCGCTCGATGCGCATATTGAGCAATTCACTAAATACTTCCGAGTAAGATCATCTTATATCTTTATACCATTTGGTTTGGAAGTGATTTTTATGTAAACTAATCCGTGAAGCGGCTTGAATATATATATTTTTGCAGTTTAGCAGGGTTCCACTGAAACTTATTCTATAGTATTCTTATCTTCTTTGGAATTGGGTTGGCGGATCTTGTAGTGATGGGCATTCCGGCCCTTTTCAGTGAGCTGGCTATGTTGGCTCCTAAACGGCTCTTTAAAAAAAAAGGTTTTGTATTTTTTCAAGTCAAACAGTTTGCGATAGTTTGACTATGATTGGTGTTTAAACAATTCTAATAAAATTATTAAATGAAATCATACTCTACCTTAACCACAATGTATTTAAATGTTATTGTTATGAAAAAATGGAATATATAAATAAATGATATTCCATTATGTGGAACTTTCTGTCCATTGATAAACATAGGATGTCCATCAACTCTGTCACATGTCCTGTGGTTACATTTGCTTCTCTCTGGCGGCTGGCTGTGATTGGCTGCAGACCCTTACACAGGGGTATCATTATTGAGGCTGTCACATAGCTGAAAAGAGAGAACAGTAACTTATTAGTTCAGGTTCATGTTTTGTCTACTGATACTACATTCTCATACTACTGCTCATATACATATATAATACTGGATTAAATAATGATGTAGTAATAACTGCTTACTGTACCTCTCTCCACTGATCCCCACAGTGACCTGCTCAAAGGGTTCCAGGACTCCTCCTCCACCACCACCTCCCATTCCTCTTGGGTCAGAGCATCATTGACAATGGCCAGGGTAGCGATGATGGCATCCTTTGACTCAAGAAACCGCTTCAACATATAAAATGTTGAATTCCACCTTGTAGTGTAGTGTTGTTTAGGCCTCAGCTCAGGCATGCCCATCTGGTGTTGTGTAGACCTTAGTTTTTCAGCACCTACTGTGCTACTGTGGAAGTGTTCGACAGCTGCTTTCACTTTGTCCACAGTGGGCTTCATCACCTTCAGAGCATCTCTTACAATCAGGTTGCTTGTGTGGGCAAGACATGGATGATGGGTCCATTTTAAAATGTTCATGGCTTTTGTTTGGTGATGACACGACAGTGGAAGGCCTGATCACAGACAACGATGAGACACCTAATAGGTAGGAGGTCAGAGACCTGGCAGTACGGTGCCAGGACCACAACCTCTCCCTCAACATCAGCAAGACAAAAGAGTTGACTGTGGAAAACACAGGAAACAGAGGGCCAAACACGCCCCCATCACTTCATCACTTCTGTAGTGGTGTAGGGTTCAAGTTCCTCTGGGTTCACATCACCAAGGATCCATCATTTCAACGGGGCTGTAGTGGTGTGGGGTTCAAGTTCCTCTGTGTTCACATCAACAAGGATCCATCACTTCATCACTTCTGTAGTGGTGTGGGGTTCAAGTTCCTCTGTGTTCACATCACCAAGGATCCATCACTTCATCACTTCTGTAGTGGTGTAGGGTTCAAGTTCCTCTGTGTTCACATCACCAAGGATCCATCATTTCAACAGGGCTGTAGTGGTGTGGGGTTCAAGTTCCTCTGTGTTCACATCACCAAGGATATATCATGGTCCACACAAACTAACACAGTCCTAAAGAGGGCACAACAACACCTCTTCCCCCTCAGCAGGCTGAAAGGATCTGGACCCTCAGATCCTCCAAAAGTTCAACAGCTGCACCACTGAGAGCATCTTGACTGGCTGCATTACCGCTTGGTATGGAAACTGCTCGGCCTCCGACCGCAAGGCACTACAGAGGGTAGTGCGTACGGCCCAGTAAATCACGGGGGCCGAGCTTCCTGCCATCCAGGACCGATATGTCTATAGGTTCGAGTCCAGGCTGTATCACAACCAGCCATGAATGGGAGTCCCGTAGGGCGGCGCACAATTGGCCCAGTGTCGTAAAGGGTTTGGCCGTCATTGTAAATAATAATTTGTTCTTAGCTGACTTTCCTAGTTAAATAAAGGTTAAATAAAATACAAAAACAAATAGGAAATGCTTAGAAATAACCAGGCTAAAGCAATGGATGTACAGGCTGAATGACTGGAGATTTGTGATGGCAAAATGCTGTACTGATGTGAATGGCTATACAGAATCCCAGTCACACACAGGGAACGGGGATCAGAGGTCCTAACGTGTGATTTATTAGAATCCCCAGTAGCCGACGGCAACGGAGACAGCTAGTCTTTACTGGGATCTGACACATAACAAAAAATACTTCACAGTTTACATATATTTAAAAACATGCATATGGAGTGTGTGTGTGTGTGTGTGTGTGTATCTATCAGTTACACATACCTGTCAGTACATACACACAATAATTCACATGGAGGTCAAATGGAGGTCACATGGTCGTCAGCTATTGCTTCATCGGTTGTTTCCAAACCAGGTCTGAGGTTCACTAGCTCTGTATAAGATAGAAGGGAGCACCATGCACTCACGGCTCTGTATAATACTGTGTATAAGATAGAAGGGAGCACCATGCACTCACGGCTCTGTATAATACTGTGTATAAGATAGAAGGGAGCACCAGGCACTCACGGCTCTCACTGTCTGCTGGGGTAAGTGTGTGTGTCAGAGCTGTGTGTACGGTGACTATGGAAACTATTTGGAATTTCCAACACTTTGTTATTAAAACAAGTAGTGTCTTTCCTCAACTCTCAGCCAAGAGAGACTGTGTGCCCTCTGGTTACAATGAAGAGCAAGACTGTGTGCCCTCTGGTTACAATGAAGAGCAAGACTGTGTGCCCTCTGGTTACAATGGAGAGCAAGACTGTGTGCCCTCTGGTTACAATGGAGAGCAAGACTGTGTGCCCTCTGGTTACAATGGAGAGCAAGACTGTGTGCCCTCTGGTTACAATGAAGAGCAAGACTGTGTGCCCTCTGGTTACAATGAAGAGCAAGACTGTGTGCCCTCTGGTTACAATGGAGAGTAAGACTGTGTGCCCTCTGGTTACAATGAAGAGCAAGACTGTGTGCCCTCTGGTTACAATGGAGAGTAAGACTGTGTGCCCTCTGGTTACAATGGAGAGCAAGACTGTGTGCCCTCTGGTTACAATGGAGAGCAAGACTGTGTGCCCTCTGGTTACAATGGAGAGCAAGACTGTGTGCCCTCTGGTTACAATGAAGAGCAAGACTGTGTGCCCTCTGGTTACAATGAAGAGCAAGACTGTGTGCCCTCTGGTTACAATGAAGAGCAAGACTGTGTGCCCTCTGGTTACAATGAAGAGCAAGACTGTGTGCCCTCTGGTTACAATGGAGAGCAAGACTGTGTGCCCTCTGGTTACAATGGAGAGCAAGACTGTGTGCCCTCTGGTTACAATGAAGAGCAAGACTGTGTGCCCTCTGGTTACAATGAAGAGCAAGACTGTGTGCCCTCTGGTTACAATGAAGAGCAAGACTGTGTGCCCTCTGGTTACAATGAAGAGCAAGACTGTGTGCCCTCTGGTTACAATGGAGAGCAAGACTGTGTGCCCTCTGGTTACAATGGAGAGCAAGACTGTGTGCCCTCTGGTTACAATGAAGAGCAAGACTGTGTGCCCTCTGGTTACAATGAAGAGCAAGACTGTGTGCCCTCTGGTTACAATGGAGAGCAAGACTGTGTGCCCTCTGGTTACAATGAAGAGCAAGACTGTGTGTCCTCTGGTTACAATGAAGAGCAAGACTGTGTGTCCTCTGGTTACAATGAAGAGCAAGACTGTGTGCCCTCTGGTTACAATGAAGAGCAAGACTGTGTGCCCTCTGGTTACAATGAAGAGCAAGACTGTGTGCCCTCTGGTTACAATGAAGAGCAAGACTGTGTGCCCTCTGGTTACAATGGAGAGCAAGATGTGCCGTTCTGTTCTGGGCTGCAGCTTAACTAGGTCTTTCTTTGCAGGACCTAAACATACGGCTGGACATGAATCAAGATGAGATAAAACTAGAGCCTGCTTGCAGCCTTCTTTGTGGTTTTCTACGGACAGACCATCATCTTTACAACCATTGAATCTATATGTTTTGACCAGGACAGTTCACAATCTAAGGTAACGCCAAGTCATTTAGTCTCCTCAACTTGTTCAACAGCCACACCACTCATTACCAGATTCAGCTGAGGTCTAGAACTTAGAGACTGTGCAGCACACATACACAATCCACTTCAACCAGCTGCTGTTGATACTTCAGAATGAAAGGCAGGGATCATAATATAGAAATAGAAATATAGATAGGTAATAAGAGAAGTACCATAGTCTACAGGTTACACGCTTACAGTAAAATCAGCACACATACACAATCCACTTCAACCAGTTACTGTTGATACTTCTGAATGAAAGGCAGGGATCATAATATAGATATAGAAATAGAATGAAATATAAATTGATAGGTAATAAGAGAAGTACCATAGCCTACAGGTTACACGCTTACAGTAAAATCAGGGAACGATGGAAACTATTATGTATATCCTGTCTGGAATCAACGGTGTGGGGTCTTTAGGGAACGTTCCATGGTGTACGGTCTTCAGGGAACGTTCCATGGTGTACGGTCTTTAGGGAACGTTCCATGGTGTAGGGTCTTCAGGGAACGTTCCATGGTGTACGGTCTTCAGGGAACGTTCCATGGTGTACGGTCTTTAGGAAACGTTCCATGGTGTACGGTCTTTAGGGAACGTTCCATGGTGTACGGTCTTCGGGGAACGTTCCCCGGTGTACGGTCTTCAGGGAACGTTCCATGGTGTACGGTCTTTAGGGAACGTTCCATGGTGTGGGGTCTTCAGGGAACGTTCCATGGTGTACGGTCTTCAGGGAACGTTCCATGGTGTACGGTCTTCAGGGAACGTTCCATGGTGTGGGGTCTTCAGGGAACGTTCCATGGTGTACGGTCTTCAGGGAACGTTCCATGGTGTACGGTCTTCGGGGAACGTTCCATGGTGTACGGTCTTCAGGGAACATTCCATGGTGTGGGGTCTTCAGGGAACGTTCCATGGTGTGGGGTCTTCAGGGAACGTTCCATGGTGTACGGTCTTCAGGGAACATTCCATGGTGTGGGGTCTTCAGGGAACATTCCATGGTGTGGGGTCTTCAGGGAACGTTCCATGGTGTACGGTCTTCAGGGAACGTTCCATGGTGTGGGGTCTTCGGGGAACGTTCCATGGTGTACGGTCTTCAGGGAACATTCCATGGTGTGGGGTCTTCAGGGAACGTTCCATGGTGTACGGTCTTCAGGGAACGTTCCATGGTGTGGGGTCTTCAGGGAACGTTCCATGGTGTGGGGTCTTCGGGGAACGTTCCATGGTGTACGGTCTTCAGGGAACGTTCCATGGTGTACGGTCTTCAGGGAACGTTCCATGGTGTGGGGTCTTCGGGGAACGTTCCATGGTGTACGGTCTTCAGGGAACATTCCATGGTGTGGGGTCTTCAGGGAACGTTCCATGGTGTGGGGTCTTCGGGGAACGTTCCATGGTGTACGGTCTTCAGGGAACGTTCCATGGTGTACGGTCTTTAGGGAACGTTCCATGGTGTGGGGTCTTCGGGGAACGTTCCATGGTGTACGGTCTTCAGGGAACATTCCATGGTGTACGGTCTTCAGGGAACATTCCATGGTGTACGGTCTTCAGGGAACATTCCATGGTGTACGGTCTTCAGGGAACGTTCCATGGTGTGGGGTCTTCAGGGAACGTTCCATGGTGTACGGTCTTCAGGGAACGTTCCATGGTGTGGGGTCTTCAGGGAACGTTCCATGGTGTACGGTCTTCAGGGAACGTTCCATGGTGTACGGTCTTCAGGGAACATTCCATGGTGTACGGTCTTCAGGGAACGTTCCATGGTGTACGGTCTTCGGGGAACGTTCCATGGTGTACGGTCTTCAGGGAACGTTCCATGGTGTACGGTCTTCGGGGAACGTTCCGCTGTTTTCATTTCTTCAGGGAACTTTCCCCGGTGTAGTGTCTTCAGGGAACGGTGGGTCGGTAGGGTCACATTCAGTTCACAGTCCTGGTCACCGTGGAAACACAATGAGTGGTATTCACACATTTAGTTTATAGTCCTGGTCACCATGGAAACACAATGAGTGGTATTCACACATTCAGTTTATAGTCCTGGTCACCATGGAAACACAATGAGTGGTATTCACACATTCAGTTTATAATCCTGGACAGGATGAGGTGAAGCCTACCGTCAGGAGAGCTGTGATTGGCTCAGGGGAGGGAATAGCAGTCATCGCCTGCATTGATCTTTGACTCATGGCAGGGCACGAGTCAGGTGAGGAGAGCTGTGATTGGCTCATGGCAGGGCACGAGTTACTCAACTGTCCACATAAATGGAGGGTACTTTGTACTCTCATAACGTCTGCCACCGCCTGTGTGAAGACTGTGAAGACTAAGATCGCACAGATACCAAACAGTACACTTTTCCGTGGACACCTGAGGGTAATACCTGGTCATTGTCAGAAAAGCACACACATTCTAAAATGGCATCTTATTACACACAAACACTTTTAACCATGTCAGGTTCAGTCCGTCTACGTGGTCTGCTTGAGGAAATATGGGTTTGAGGCACTTTTGCGTGCAGCAGATGGCTCTCCAATGGAGAAGTTCCCTGGCTGTGTTGTAGTCATCGTCACTCTTCATCAGAACTCTGCTGGGAGCCTGCCGGGAGAGGCTCCTCCCCCCTCTGCTGGGAGCCTGCCGGGAGAGGCTCCTCCCCCCTCTGCTGGGAGCCTGCCGGGAGAGGCTCCTCCCCCCTCTGCTGGGAGCCTGCCGGGAGAGGCTCTCCAATGGAGAAGTTCCCTGGCTGTGTTGTAGTCATCGTCACTCTTCGTCAGAACTCTGCTGGGAGCCTGCCGGGAGAGGCTCCTCCCCCCTCTGCTGGGAGCCTGCCGGGAGAGGCTCCTCCCCCCTCTGCTGGGAGCCTGCCGGGAGAGGCTCCTCCCCCCTCTGCTGGGAGCCTGCCGGGAGAGGCTCCTCCCCCCTCTGCTGGGAGCCTGCCGGGAGAGGCTCCTCCCCCCTCTGCTGGGAGCCTGCCGGGAGAGGCTCCTCCCTCCTCTGCTGGGAGCCTGCCGGGAGAGGCTCTCCAATGGAGAAGTTCCCTGGCTGTGTTGAAGTCATCGTCACTCTTGGTCAGAACTCTGCTGTGTCCATGTCTCCGGCAGGCCGTCTGTGGACCACTGGGTTAAACTTACCGCCTTCGAGCTGATGGGAGGAGCATTGATGTAGACTAGAGATGTGAGATGAGCAAAAGAGGACGACAAATCCTGTTGGGAGTGGCCCCTTCCCCTCTGTTGGGAGCCTTACCGGGAGCGGCCCCTCCCCCCTCTGCTGGTAAGCCACCCCTCCCCCTCTTTGTGTATTCTCATTGTGATTGACGTCTGGCGTGGATGTGTTCATCCATGCCGAGCGCTAGCCCTACCAGCCTGCGAGCGTTAGCCCTACCAGCCTGCGGGCGTTAGCCCTACCAGCCTTGCGGCGTTAGCCCTACCAGCCTGCTGGCGTTAGCCCTACCAGCCTGCTGGCGTTAGCCCTACCAGCCTGCTGGCGTTAGCCCTACCAGCCTGCTGGCGTTAGCCCTACCAGCCTGCTGGCGTTAGCCCTACCAGCCTGCTGGCGTTAGCCCTACCAGCCTGCTGGCGTTAGCCCTACCAGCCCGCGAGCGTTAGCCCTACCTGCCCGCGAGCGTTAGCCCTACCAGCCTGCTAGCATTAGCCCTACCAGCCTGCTAGCGTTACGTTAGCACTGAATGAGTCAGCCAGTTGCCATCAACACTCAGCTTACAGCTACATTAAAGTAAACCAAAGTGTCGCTAATACATAACACCATCTAATAGGGCTGGGCGATATGGCCCAAATATATAATATCACGTAGGACGATATTTGACGGGATTTTAGGTTTTTGAATAATACAACATTCTTTCTCCATTATTATTGTTTTATATTGTACAAATCAACTTTAACCAAATGCAATTTCCTACATTTCCATCAATTTCTTCATTTCCTGCACTCATTTCTGATAATTTTCACACTGCCACGCAGGGCTGCCCGATATTGGCCCCCCCAAAAAATCAAGGATTTATTTTTACCAAATGTAATTGCGATTTGACTTCTAATTTAGATCAAAACATTTGGGGGAACCGTTGAAATCATGGAAATAGAATATAAATAAGTGGGAATTTTGAATACAGTGTTGGTTGGCATGACAACAAATGAAAATGCCAGGGAAGAGCTACTTCATGTAGATAATATGTTCATGCAACTCGCTAAGAAAAGACAAACTAGCTGTTTGCAGATGTCAGAAACAAAAGGAAGGGTACATTCTAGAAGTGTATTGATATTGTTGCGTGTGCTGCATTGACCATGCAGACTGAACGCACGTGTCTGGTGGACCAGAAACAACACGTGAGCTCCTTGAATGAAAGGGGCGGGGCTAGGTCTGTGTGGCAACGCGGCATAGAGAGAGATGACTCAAGTAGCAGAGTAAACGATCAAAATGGACACGACATATCACAAACCAAACATTAAAATACCGTTATATTTATAAAAAAATAAAAATCTTTAACTTGGCAAGTCCAATAAAAACAAATTCTTAAATTACATTGACGGCCGACATAGAATGTAAAGTAAAAACCCAAACCGGTCCGTGCATCAATATCCAAATCAAATCAAATCAAATCAAATTTTATTTGTCACATACACATGGTTAGCAGATGTTAATGCGAGTGTAGCGAAATGCTTGTGCTTCTAGTTCCGACAATGCAGTAATAACAAGTAATCTAACTAACAATTCCAAAACTACTGTCTTGTACACAGTGTAAGGGGATAAAGAATATGTACATAAGGATATATGAATGAGTGATGGTACAGAGCAGCATAGGCAAGATACAGTAGATGGTATCGGGTACAGTGTGTACAAATGAGATGAGTATGTAAACAAAGTGGCATAGTATAGTATAAAGTGGCTAGTGATACATGTATTACATAAGGATACCGTCGATGATATAGAGTACAGTATATACGTATGCATATGAGATGAATAATGTAGGGTAAGTAACATTTATATAAGGTAGCATTGTTTAAAGTGGCTAGTGATATATTTACATCATTTCCCATCAATTCCCATTATTAAAGTGGCTGGAGTTGAGTCAGTGTCAGTGTGTTGGCAGCAGCCACTCAGTGTTAGTGGTGGCTGTTTAACAGTCTGATGGCCTTGAGATAGAAGCTGTTTTTCAGTCTCTCGGTCCCAGCTTTGATGCACCTGTACTGACCTCGCCTTCTGGATGATAGCGGGGTGAACAGGCAGTGGCTCGGGTGGTTGATGTCCTTGATGATCTTTATGGCCTTCCTGTGACATCGGGTGGTGTAGGTGTCCTGGAGGGCAGGTAGTTTGCCCCCGGTGATGCGTTGTGCAGACCTCACTACCCTCTGGAGAGCCTTACGGTTGAGGGCGGTGCAGTTGCCATACCAGGCGGTGATACAGCCCGCCAGGATGCTCTCGATTGTGCATCTGTAGAAGTTTGTGAGTGCTTTTGGTGACAAGCCGAATTTCTTCAGCCTCCTGAGGTTGAAGAGGCGCTGCTGCGCCTTCTTCACGATGCTGTCTGTGTGAGTGGACCAATTCAGTTTGTCTGTGATGTGTATGCCGAGGAACTTAAAACTTGCTACCCTCTCCACTACTGTTCCATCGATGTGGATAGGGGGGTGTTCCCTCTGCTGTTTCCTGAAGTCCACAATCATCTCCTTAGTTTTGTTGACGTTGAGTGTGAGGTTGTTTTCCTGACACCACACTCCGAGGGCCCTCACCTCCTCCCTGTAGGCCGTCTCATCGTTGTTGGTAATCAAGCCTACCACTGTTGTGTCGTCTGCAAACTTGATGATTGAGTTGGAGGCGTGCGTGGCCACGCAGTCGTGGGTGAACAGGGAGTACAGGAGAGGGCTCAGAACGCAACCTTGTGGGGCCCCAGTGTTGAGGATCAGCGGGGAGGAGATGTTGTTGCCTACCCTCACCACCTGGGGGCGGCCCGTCAGGAAGTCCAGTACCCAGTTGCACAGGGCGGGGTCGAGACCCAGGGTCTCGAGCTTGATGACGAGCTTGGAGGGTACTATGGTGTTGAATGCCGAGCTGTAGTCGATGAACAGCATTCTCACATAGGTATTCCTCTTGTCCAGATGGGTTAGGGCAGTGTGCAGTGTGGTTGAGATTGCATCGTCTGTGGACCTATTTGGGCGGTAAGCAAATTGGAGTGGGTCTAGGGTGTCAGGTAGGGTGGAGGTGATATGGTCCTTGACTAGTCTCTCAAAGCACTTCATGATGACGGATGTGAGTGCTACGGGGCGGTAGTCATTTAGCTCAGTTACCTTAGCTTTCTTGGGAACAGGAACAATGGTGGCCCTCTTGAAGCATGTGGGAACAGCAGACTGGTATAGGGATTGATTGAATATGTCCGTAAACACACCGGCCAGCTGGTCTGCGCATGCTCTGAGGGCGCGGCTGGGGATGCCATCTGGGCCTGCAGCCTTGCGAGGGTTAACACGTTTAAATGTCTTACTCACCTCGGCTGCAGTGAAGGAGAGACCGCATGTTTTCGTTGCAGGCCGTGTCAGTGGCACTGTATTGTCCTCAAAGCGGGCAAAAAAGTTATTTAGTCTGCCTGGGAGCAAGACATCCTGGTCCGTGACTGGGCTGGGTTTCTTCCTGTAGTCCGTGATTGACTGTAGACCCTGCCACATGCCTCTTGTGTCTGAGCCGTTGAATTGAGATTCTACTTTGTCTCTGTACTGGCGCCCAGCCCTTCCATCTAACCAATTATGCGAAAATGTTTGCTATATGCAATTATTAGCCTAGCCAACGTTAGCTATTAGCCTAGCCAACGTTAGCTATTAGCCTAGCCAACGTTAGCTATTAGCCTAGCCAACGTTAGCTATTAGCCTAGCCAAAGCACAGTTATGTTCGGCATGCTTGAGCTCAACTACTGGAGACCAGTTAGAACACAACATAACGGCTTCCCACTAGATAACACAGTCACAAAGTCCTTGAAGAGCATGAGATGTGGGTAACATTAGCCAGCTTGAGCTAGCTACCGAGTCACCATAGGAACAAGAGTACATCCTGCCTTGTTTCCTTTTTTTTGGTGCCATTGTTATGAACTTGTGTAGTAGAGACCCTTTATAGTTCTGAGGAGCTGATTGGCTGACGGTGGGACGTGCCTCTCATAAGTGCTCTGAGCACTGCTCGCACTCAGCAATAATGGCTGATTTGAGGCCCAATATATTCAACATGTTAAATTATTGTGACGTCGTAAGAGCCTGTAGAGCGGAGAAAGCGAGAGCCATCAACCGGCGCTAGGTTTTACTCCGGATTTACTCAGATTTGGAAAAAATATATATATATATATTTTTTTTATTTTACCTTTATTTAACTAGGCAAGTCAGTTAAGAACAAATTCTTATTTTCAATGACGGCCTAGGAACAGTCAATGGGCGGGGATCTGATCTGGAGCCTGTAGATCGGGATAAAAACGTGTCCACGTTTAGCTGGTGTCTCTTTAAGTCTGCTGTCTGCCTGAAGATCTTCCCACACTGAGAGAAGCGGTACAGGGCTTCTCTCCTGTGTGAGTTAACTTGTGTGCCCTCAGATGTGATGACTGACGGAAACTCTTCCCACACTGAGGGCAGTGGTAAGGCTTCTCTCCCGTGTGCGTTTGACTATGTTTCTTCAGATATCTTGCCAGACTGAAGCTCTTCCCACACTGAGTGCAGTGGTAATTCTTCTCTCCTGTGTGAGTTAACTGGTGGGCCGTCACATTTGATGAATGACTGAAACTCTTTCCACATTGAAGGCAGTGGTAAGGCTTCTCCACTGTGTGAGTTAACTGGTGTGCCCTCAGGCTTTCTGTTTGACTGAAGCTCTTCCCACACTGGGAGCAGTGATAAGGCATCGTTCTTGTGTGAGTAAGCTGGTGTCTATTTAAGGTCTGTAAAAGAGGAAAACTCATCTCACAAACAGAGCAGTGGTATGGCTTCTCTCCCGAATGAATTCGATGGTGTGTCTTCAGGTGTCCTGCCTGACTGAAGCTCTTCCCGCACTGAGAGCAGTGGTACGGCTTCTCTCCTGTGTGAATTAGCTGGTGTGCCTTTAGAGCTCCTGCCCGACCAAAGCTCTTCCCACACTGAAAGCAGTGGTACGGCTTCTCTCCTGTGTGTATTCTCTTGTGTTCATTTAGCTGTCCTTCCATACGGAAGCTCTTCCCACATTGGAAGCAGTGGAAAGGCTTCTCTCCTGTATGTATTCTCTGATGCCTCTTCAAATTGAACGAACAACTGAAAGTCTTCCTACACTGGGAGCAGTGGTACGACTTCTTTCCTGTGTGAGTAAGCTGGTGCGTCTTCAAGCTGCTTGGTGTCTGAAATCTCTTCCCACATTGACCACACGGGTACGTTTTCTTTCTTTTGAGGGTCTTTTTGCGTGGTAGGAGGTGAATTGGACAAATAAAACTGCCTCTGCAATCTGAGCAGGGTCGGGGCCTACAAGTGTGCCTTCTCAACTCCTCTGGATCATAGAAACTAGTGAAGCAGTCCATGCAGTGGTGATGTTTCTGTCTTGAGTTCCTCCGTCTGTGTTGTTTATGGTTTCCTGATGCTGTGGAACTGGGCTCACCGTCTGAACCTGTGTTGGAGATCTCTCCTGTGGGAATATGGACAGATATGGGGTTAGAATCAGGATCAGAAGCATTGGCTTTAGACTTGTCTAAAAAACGATTAAGATCCCTTTATTTGTCCAATTAGAACACAAGGTCCAACGGAATTGTGACTTCCTGTTTAAAACATAAACATACAGGTTGGAGCACAGGGCTGCCGTACTATGGGGGCATGTGGACCAGTTGCTGTGGGCGGTTAAGAGGTCTTAGTCAAGGGCACAACAGCAGGTGATGGCACGAGCCCAAGCTTACAACTCTTTATTAATTGTTTCATTAATTAACAGTTGATTAACAGCAGATTATTTACTGGCCGATGAAAACAACGACTTTCTAATCACAACCATCTACCATCCACAGATATACATACACACACCGACTTGGGGAAAGAGTCGTCAAACAGTCAAGAGACACAGGTTGGTATACTGCTACACGGAGTATAGCATCTCTGTCTAAAAGCTGGGCTACCTTTAACAATAGTATATCATCTGTCTAAAAGCTGGGCTAACTTTAACAATAGTGTATCATCTCTGTCTAAAAGCTGGGCTAATTTTAACAATAGTATAGCATCTCTGTCTAAAAGCTGGGCTAACTTTAACAATAGTATATCATCTCTGTCTAAAAGCTGGGCTAACTTTAACAATAGTATAGCATCTCTGTCTAAAAGCTGGGCTAACTTTAACAATAGTATATCATCTCTGTCTAAAAGCTGGGATAACTTTAACAATAGTATATAATCTCTGTCTAAAAGCTGGGATAACTTTAACAATAGTACATCATCTCTGTCTAAAAGCTGGGCTAACTTTAACAATAGTTGTGGTAAGTGAGCTGTCAATAATAGCAATAATAATTTTAGAATCCCGAGGCACCAACTTCTCTCCGTACTCCACACCTGAGCTTACCTGGGTCAGTGATACTATATACTTCTTCCTCCAGATCTGGATCAGACACTTCTCTGCTATCCTCCTCCTCCTCCTCTTTGACAGCTCTCTCCTCCTCATCCTCCTCCTCTTTGACAGCTCTCTCCTCTTCCTCTTTGACTGTCCTCTCCTCTGCGACTGCTCTGTCCTCTGCCTCCTCCTCCTCTTTGACTGCTCTCTCCTCCTCTTCCTCTTTGACTGTCCTATCCTCTTCCTCTTTGACTGCTCTCTCCTCCTCTTCCTCTTTGACTGCTCTCTCCTCCTCCGCCTCCTCCTCTTTGACAGCCATCTCTTCCTCTAGGACTTCTGGCTCCTCTTTGACAATCACATTGAGTTGCAGTGGTTGACTGCAGTCCTCCAGCTTCACTGAGACCATCTCTGGACCCTGCTGTGAGCTTCTCTGGGCTGGAACACCACAGCCAGAACCCGGGGACTCTGTGGACTTGGGTTCAGACATGGAAGACTAGAGATGGATTCAAAAGAGGCACAAAAAAATGAAAAGTGAGTTTCACAAACAGGATGAGTTTCACTAGAACAGTTTTGCTTATAAAAAGGAATAGATGGAAAATGTTGCATGCGTGGTCTATCTACTAGGATTCTGCTAAGAAAATATAGCTAGCTAGCTAACATTGCTGTGGTGATGGCAACGATCGCTAACGTTAGCCATTTGAGCTAATTGGGTTAACTTTGATGCCCATTATGACATCAAAGAGGTGTTGTGACACGTGTGCCACTTGTCGATGGGTAATCCACTGTCATTAATCCACCCCCTAACCCGCCACCCCCTAACCCACCACCCCCACCGCCCACCCCCTAACCCACCACCTCTAACCACTAGGCTACCTGCCACCCCTACACTCTAACCACTAGGCTACCTGCCGCCCCTACACTCTAACCACTAGGCTACCTGCCACCCCTACACTCTAACCACTAGGCTACCTGCCGCCCCTACACTCTAACCACTAGGCTACCTGCCGCCCCTACACTCTAACCACTAGGCTACCTGCCGCCCCATACACTCTAACCACTAGGCTACCTGCCACCCCTACACTCTAACCACTAGGCTACCTGCCACCCCTACACTCTAACCACTAGGCTACCTGCCACCCCTACACTCTAACCACTAGGCTACCTGCCGCCCCTACACTCTAACCACTAGGCTACCTGCCGCCCCTACACTCTAACCACTAGGCTACCTGCCGCCCCTACACTCTAACCACTAGGCTACCTGCCGCCCCTACACTCTAACCACTAGGCTACCTGCCGCCCCTACACTCTAACCACTAGGCTACCTGCCACCCCTACACTCTAACCACTAGGCTACCTGCCACCCCTACACTCTAACCATTAGGCTACCTGCCGCCCCTACACTCTAACCACTAGGCTACCTGCCGCCCCTACACTCTAACCACTAGGCTACCTGCCGCCCCTACACTCTAACCACTAGGCTACCTGCCGCCCCTACACTCTAACCACTAGGCTACCTGCCACCCCTACACTAATCATGACTGCAGACAGGTAGAACTGGTAGGATAAATGATAAGATTCCCCAAACTTGAAACTCATGAGCTGCCTATGGCCTTTATTATAAACAGCCATGAACATGTGTCCAGGTACAAGCAGGCGCCCACAGGAGGTCCTGTAAAAATATTAACTATTTAAGTGGACGTTCCTCAGAGAAGGAAGGGGCGACATGACCAAAATATCATATCACACTATGTTTCTAATTTATGACGGTATTTTATGTGTTTTAGTAATAAAAGTTGTAAATATGCTTTAGTAGTAAGTGATCCATTCTGATTGAACAGTTATGAAACAATTCAACTTCAACCAAAAATGATTTCCTGCATTTCTGCACTCGTATGAGATCATTTCCACACTGCCACGTTACGGGTTCACGATATGGGCAAAAAGAACACGGCCGAGGCCTTCCAAGTGCCGCAGTGGTCTGAGGCAACGCATCACACTGCTAGCTGTGCCACTAGGGATTCTGGGTGTTTGTGTGACCGGGAGACCCATGGGGCAACGCACAATAGTCCCAGCGTCGTCCGGGTTAGGAGAGGGTTTGGCCGACGGGGATGTCCTTGTCCCATCGTGCACCAGCGACCCCTGTGGCTGGCCGTGCACAGTGCACGGTGATACGGTGGCCAGGTGTACGGCGTTTCCTCCGACACATTGGTGCGGCTGGCTTCCGGGTTAAGTGGGCAAGAAGTAGTGCGGTTTGGTTGGGTTTTGGAGGAGGCACGGCTCTCAACCTTCACCTCTCCCGAGTCCGTACAGGAGTTGCAGCGATGAGACAAGACTGTAACTACCAACTGTAACTACCAATGGGATTCCACGAATTTGGGGAGGAAAAGGGGGTAAAAAAAAAAAACTAGGCCTTATTTTTAACCAAATGTTGCAATTTAGATCAGAACACTTGGGTGAACTGTTGGAATCACGGAAATAGAATGTTTATTACATTCTATAGACAGAATATAAATAATAATGGGCGCTTTGAATACAGTGTTGGTTGACATGACAACGAATGAAAATGCCAGGGAGGAGTTATTGTGACATGTTAGGAACCATGTCGTAACCTAAACCTATGGATGTTACACTGAGCAGGGTGAATGGACTCATGTTAGGAACCATGTCGTCACCTAAACCTATGGATGTTACACTGAGCTGGGTGAATGGAGTCATGTTAGGAACCATGTCGTAACCTAAACCTATGGATGTTACACTGAGCTGGGTGAATGGAGTCATGTTAGGAACCATGTCGTAACCTAAACCTATGGATGTTACACTGAGCTGGGTGAATGGAGACATGTTAGGAACCATGTCGTAACCTAAACCTATGGATGTTACACTGAGCTGGGTGAATGGAGTCATGTTAGGAACCATGTCGTAACCTAAACCTATGGATGTTACACTGCGCTGGGTGAATGGAGTCATGTTAGGAACCATGTCGTAACCTAAACCTATGGATGTTACACTGAGCTGGGTGAATGGAGTCATGTTAGGAACCATGTCGTCACCTAAACCTATGGATGTTACACTGAGCTGGGTGAATGGAGTCATCCAATAAGCTGTAATAGAAATAAGGCCTTGCTCATACAATACATTATGATCCTCCAAGTGGGTACCAGTCACTCAGGGCAGAGCCCCACATTTTAGCACATAAAAAATATATATATTATTTAATTTTGGGGGGAGGGGCTTGCCTGATTTGCTGCAAACAATGTAATAAATTAATTAATGAATTCCCTTCTTTGTTTTCTTGAGTAAGGAAGCTACAAAATGCAGGTGTTTCAGCCTAGCTAAGTCCTTTCTGTGGTGTAGTGGTGCAAGCCAGCAGGAAGAAAAAAAACAGAGCGTCGTGCTGTGATTGGCTTAGTGTTCTGTCACTCATGGGGACTTTACGTCGCTGCCAAGTGTAAGAGCAGACCTTAAATTCTAGCCCTTCGGCTGCTGCCATAGAAGTGCCCATCCAAGAAGGCGCAAGGTCATTGGCCACAGATAAAATTACGTCAAATCACATTATATCTACAGTAGCTTTGATTGGACATTATACTTTCACAATCTTAGCTAGCAGTAATCATCATGAATCAAGTCGACAATCTACTGGAAAATCATTTTTAATCCTTGTTTTATGAAGATAAATTATTGAGAAAACATATCGGTGCTCATCGGACATAAACAGTACACAACAAGTTGGAAATCGCAAATTCAACGAGTGGTTTGGTAGGAATCAGTGGCAGTGTGGTCTCAAATCTGGGATTAAGGGGCTATTTTCCAAGTTTATATTGATAAACATTCAACATTGGCCATGCTGTCAATGAAGCATGATTTGTGCCGCGCATTATGGATTGCCTCTTATCCGCTTGTCGTCCCTTATGACATAGTTTGTACATCTCAATTGTCATTAGAAACCACATTTGTTTAAGCAAGTCAGCCATATCAGCTGTTGTTGTTTTTTTAAGGCAGTAAATTAGTCTGAATGAACTGATTCGCTGCCAGACAAGATTCTGCTGTTAGCCAAGAGTAGCAGTGGTAAGGTGTTGGGACAGCTTTATGTAGGTCCTAACAGTTTGTGGGCACCGTTTGTCACCGTTATAATGCAATGAATGTATTGTTTAGTGTTGTGTTGTGGCTTTGCTGGCATGCCACATTTGTTGTTGTTTTTCACCAAGATGTACATGCTAAAATCGCCAATGGTCCTCCCTCATCTTAAACGGCACCGACAGCCACAATAGTTAATCAAATGCCTGTCCAGCTGATTCGTTCTGGCGCCGTCCCTGCCCACTTACTATCTAGTGACCAGGCTGCCTGGTTGAAATGAACGATTCACTAATCACATATTTGACATTGATGATGAATAATGTGATCAGTCACAAAACACAACGTCTTGAAGATAGCTAGCTAAACAAACGTGCTTGCTAACAACGATAGCTAGCTAGCCTAGGATGAAGATGAAAACCTAGGCAACTTCAACCCACTAGAGCTAACGTTAGCTAGATAACATGGCTAGACCGTCTCTAATGTCCTGAAGACTAGCTTTTTGTGTCGACAAAATAATGTGTTATGTACATAGAATCGTTATAGAATGTTTTAAAAGCTTGATCTTACTTTGGACCTGGACTTTGAAATGTTGACTACCGACGATACTAGCAACAACAATAACAGCTATCTAGCGTAACTCCGAACCACCTCCTTTCCCAGAACGACGTCACAGATAGAACAATGAGCCAGATATTTCACCGGAAATGTATTAGTGTGAAGCATCCGGTTGGCGTTTCCACTCACTACCAAATATGGTGATGAGAGGATGCCCAGTGGCCGGCAGTGGGAGAAGATCGATTTTGTACGAATTCATGCAAACTTTCACATCGGTGAAACGTTTGATCTCAATACAGTTTTTTGTTCCCAAAACTAGCATCTGTTAACACATTTTTGTAGATTTTACCCTTTGCCAAAGGAAAAAAAAAACGAACTTGTTCCCACTTTAAAGGACAGGCTGTGGTCCATCTTGAGTTAGTTATAAAAAATAAATATTTGACGAGATCATCTTCTATGGTAGTCTGCCGGAATAACATCACAGACCTAGTTCTGGTTGAGTGGAGAAGAGGTTGGGGACTGTTGAGTCATTGAAAGTAACTCAAAGTCGACTGTTGAGTCATTGAAAGTAACTCAAAGTGGACTGTTGGTGATTTGTTGCGTTTCTTCCATCCAGAGGGATCAAGCGCTCCACGTTTCTCGGGACAAGAGCTGTGCATTTCTTTGCTCTCAGGAGCAGGGCGCCAATAGAAAAGTCGGTGTCAAAGCTCAACAAGACAGACAGAGTATTCTCAGACTAGCCATTGCCACCGGGTCTGTGTCTTACCAAACGGCGGGTTTAACAATCACCAGGAATATGTTTACAACACTGATCACCTCTGAGTGGCGCCCTACTCCGTAGAGCAAATCACAACACGTCCGCTTCCTCTGAGCGGAGGATGCACAAAACAAAATCTCAACAATTCTCGAAACGTTCACAGATGTAACCATTCCCTGTTTGTCCTTTACCTAGCCCGACACTGTGTGGGTCGGCCAAAAAAATCTTCTTCTTTAATTTGTATTGGCGGATCGCAACCAACTGACAGGTGCATGCAGCGACACCTACAGTACTGGAGTGTGAGACCAGTCATGGCAGGAAAGCAAAACTAAAGGTAAATAAAAAGGTAATTTATGTTACTGCTTTGTTTTGTCATGTTTCTTAGTACAGGGTTTAGGCATCATTCAGGACACTGGTTTGATGCCTAAAGCTGTTTAAATTTACGGGTCGCCACCTTCTGGTTCAACGAAGCTACTACGCCCACTGCATTCAACTTCACTGGCGTCTCTTCATGTTGGTTAGGTGGTGATATTTTATACAAACCAGGATCCTGAATGATGCCTAAACCCTGTACTAAAAAACATGAAAAAACAAAGCAGTAACATAAATTACCTTTTTATTTACCTTTAGTTTTGCATCCTGTTAGTATAGGTCAACATAACTTAATTAATGACAGTGAATAATCAAATCCATAATGACAGAAAATGCAGTGTACACAAAGCTGCATACAGTGTTTCAACTTATGTCAATTATATATAACACACACACACACACACACTTGGAGTAGGGTTTCACATCATCAGACTATCCCAGACTCCCAGATAGTGTTGTAGTAACTCTAACTTTCCCAAAATTCCCAGGTTTTCCAGAAATCCTGGTTGGAGGATTCCGGATCTCTGGCAAACCTGGGAATTTTGGGAAAGTTAGAGTTACTACAACACTATCTGGGAGTCTGGGATAGTCTGATGATGTGAGTTGACCCTTTCCACACTGTCTGGGAGTCTGGGATAGTCTGATGATGTGCGTTGACCCTTTCCACACTATCTGGGAGTCTGGGATAGTCTGATGATGTGCGTTGACCCTTTCCACACTGTCTGGGAGTCTGGGATAGTCTGATGATGTGCGTTGACCCTTTCCACACTGTCTGGGAGTCTGGGATAGTCTGATGATGTGCGTTGACCCTTTCCACACTATCTGGGAGTCTGGGATAGTCTGATGATGTGCGTTGACCCTTTCCACACTGTCTGGGAGTCTGGGATAGTCTGATGATGTGCGTTGACCCTTTCCACACTGTCTGGGAGTCTGGGATAGTCTGATGATGTGCGTTGACCCTTTCCACACTATCTGGGAGTCTGGGATAGTCTGATGATGTGCGTTGACCCTTTCCACACTGTCTGGGAGTCTGGGATAGTCTGATGATGTGCGTTGACCCTTTCCACACTATCTGGGAGTCTGGGATAGTCTGATGATGTGCGTTGACCCTTTCCACACTGTCTGGGAGTCTGGGATAGTCTGATGATGTGCGTTGACCCTTTCCACACTGTCTGGGAGTCTGGGATAGTCTGATGATGTGCGTTGACCCTTTCCACACTGTCTGGGAGTCTGGGATAGTCTGATGATGTGCGTTGACCCTTTCCACACTATCTGGGAGTCTGGGATAGTCTGATGATGTGCGTTGACCCTTTCCACACTGTCTGGGAGTCTGGGATAGTCTGATGATGTGCGTTGACCCTTTCTTTCCACATTGGACATAGGATTTTAGAAAGGAGAGTGACCATCATGGGAAGAAGACCCCAGTGGTCCTTGGAACTCTATGGCTTGGGGTGGAGGGGGGGGGTCTGAGAGAGAAGGGTAGCCTGGGGGGAGGGGTGGGGAGAAGGATCTGGGGCTGGAGAGAACCTGGGGGCTGGGTGGAGGACTGGCGGTGGAGGGGGATCTGGGAGAGAAGGATCTGGGGCTGGAGTGAACCTGTGTGTGTGTGTGTGTGTGTATATATATATATAGTAAAGATCATGTATAGAATTTCAGGGCAGGTTGTCGTTTATAGAAGATATACACTGAGTATACCAAACATTCGGTTAACCTTCCTAGAGTTATTATTGACTCAGAACAGCCTCAGTTAGTTGGGGCATGAACTCTACCAGGTGTTGAAAGCTGTACTGCTGGCCCATTTTGACTCCAAGGCTTCCCACAGTTGTCAACCCGATGTCCTTCGGGTGGTGGACCATTCTTGATACACACGGGAAACGGTTGACCGTGAAAAACCCAGCAGCGTTGCAGTTCTTGACACAAACCAGTGTCTTAAATCTTTTGTCTTGGCCATTCACCCTCTGAATGGCACACACACACACACACACACACACACGTCTCAAGGCTTCAAAATCCATCTTTGACCTTCCCTTCATCAACAGTGATTGAAGTGGATTTAACAAGTGACATCGATAAGGGATCATAGCTTTCACCTGGATTCTCCTGGTCAGTCGATCTCATGGAAAGAGCAGGTGTTTTTAATGTGTCTGTCCTGAACTTTCTTGCCATTTTCATATAATGTGAGAGGGCAGGTGAGTAAGGTATAATGTGAGAGGGCAGGTGAGTAAGGTATAATGTGAGAGGTCAGGTGAGTGAGGTATAATGTGAGAGGTCAGGTGAGTGAGGTATAATGTGAGAGGTCAGGTGAGTGAGGTATAATGTGAGAGGTCAGGTGAGTGAGGTATAATGTGAGAGGTCAGGTGAGTAAGGTATAATGTGAGAGGTCAGGTGAGTAAGGTATAATGTGAGAGGTCAGGTGAGTGAGGTATAATGTGAGAGGTCAGGTGAGTAAGGTATAATGTGAGAGGTCAGGTGAGTAAGGTATAATGTGAGAGGTCAGGTGAGTAAGGTATAATGTGAGAAGGTCAGGTGAGTAAGGCTTCATGTATTTACCTGTAAACCAGGTGACTCTCCTGGCAGATGAAATGCCTTCACATCATGGAAACGCCACACGGCTTGACACTGCAACTCTATTACGAAAGTAACACGTTGCTAACTAGTTACTATTTAAATACACATTTCAACTTTGTTGTTGTTACCTTGTTACGGAGTAATGTAATGATATTACTGTAACCCCCTGTGTTACTAATGTGTTTCCCCAACACTGGTGCAATAACATCAATGTGCAAATCAAACGTTCAAGAGGAGAGCGGTTGACTTTCGATAATAGAAGTGTGGTGAAGAAAGTATTGATTTCTGGAGATAGAAACTGAATAGATTTCTGGAGGAATAGACACTTTAATTTAAAATGTGACCCTCATGTCATATTTCATAAGCTTTGGTACATTTTTTTATATGACAATGTACATCAGGTTGGAGAAGAAAAGAAGAAAAAAAACAACTCGGTCAATATTGGTTAGATGCCCAGCGTGGCAACACCATTATAAAGGTCAGTGTTGGGCAACATCTTCTGATGTTATTTTATGCATTTAAAACTCTTCCCACACTAACAGCAGTGGAAAAGCTTCTCATCTGGTGCATCTTCAGAGTTGTTAAATGCCTGAAACTCTTCCCACACCGAGAGCAGTGGTAAGGCTTCTCTCCGATGTGCGTTAGCTGGTGCCTCTTTAGGTCTGCTGTCTGACTGCAGCTCTTCCCACATTGAGAGCAGTGGTAAGGCTTCTCTCCGGTGTGAGTTCTCTGGTGTCTCGTTAGGTGTGCTGGCCGACTGAAACCCTTCCCACATTGAGAGCAGTTGTAAGGCTTCTCTCCTGTGTGAGTTAGCTGGTGTTTCTTCAGGTGTGCCGTCTGACTGAAGCTCCTCCCACACTGAGAGCAGTGATAAGGCTTCTCCTCTGTGTGAGTTAGCTGGTGTGTCTTTAGAGCTCGTGCCCAACCAAACCGCTTCCCACACTGAGCGCAGTGGTATGGCTTCTCTCCTGTGTGAGTTCGCTGGTGTTGCTTCAGGTCTCCTGCCTGACTGAAGCTCTTTCCACACTGAGAGCAGTGGTACAGCTACTCTCCTGTGTGAGTTATCTGGTGTTTCTTTAGGAAATATAAACTGGTGAAGTTATCCCCACATTGAGAGCAGTGATAAGGCTTCTCTTCTGTGTGAGTAATCTGGTGTGTCTTCAGAGATCCTGCCCGACCAAAGCTCTTCCCACACTGAGAGCAGTGGTAAGGCTTCTCTCCTGTATGAGTTCGCTGGTGTGTCTTCAGATGACCTGCCTGACTGAAGAGCTTATCACACAGAGAGCAGTGGTAAGGCTTCTCTCCCAGGTGTATTATCCTCTGGTGTCGCTTTAGGTGTGCTAAATTACTGACGCTCGTCCCACATTGGGAGCAGTGGTAAGGCCTCTCTCCTGTGTGAGTTTTCTGGTGCGTCATTAGTTTGCTTGGTGTCGGAAAGCTCTTCCCACATTGATCACACGGGTAAATCTTCTTTGTTCTGTGAGTCTGTTGGTGTGATTTGAGGTGAATTGGACAAATAAAACTGCCTCTGCAATCTGAGCAGGGGTGGGGCCTACAAGTGTGCCTTCTCAACTCCTCTGGCTCATAGAAACTAGTGAAGCAGTCCATGCAGTGGTGATGTTTCTGTCTTGAGTTCCTCCGTCTGTGTTGTTTATGGTTTCCTGATGCTGTGGAACTGGGCTCACTGTCTGAACCTGGGTTGGAGATCTCTCCTGTGGGAATATGGACATACAGTAGCTAGTTAAAAGTCTACACACCTCTTGCATAGTCTACACATTTTGCTGCCTTAAAACTAAAAATATCAAAAGGGAATTACGTTAGATTTTTCCACAACCAATCTACACAACCGACCAAAATATTTATAAAGTTAAAGACAAATTATAGAACATTTCAGAAGTCATAAAAAAACAAAGATGTCTTGATTGCGTCACATGTCCTCAAAACCCAGTTAATACTTCCTTGATTACTTCCTGGAACCACCTTTTGGCAGCCATGACAGGTCTCAATTATATTGAAGCAGACTAACTTCGCACATCTCTTAGGGCAACATGTATCCATTGTCAGTTTTCCTCTAACTTTGACCTGAGCTTCGCTCCTTTAATATTTATTTTGATCCTGACAAACTATCCTGTCTCTGCCAGTGACAAGCATACCCATAACAGGATCCTGACTCCACAATATTTAAAGATATAGACACAGGTGGGTAAATAAGTTGCACAGTGGGTTAATGGTATACTGCTACTGTAACCAATGTGAAATGGCTAGCTAGTTAGCGGTGGTGCGCGCTAATAGCGTTTCAAATCGGGTGACGTCACTCGCTCTGAGACCTGAAGTAGTTGTTCCCATTGCTCTGCAAGGGCCGCGGCTTTTGTAATGATGCTTCATGGGTGACTGTTGTCTATGTGTGCAGAGGGTCCCTGGTTCGAGCCCGGGTCGGGGCGAGGGGTCGGGCGAAAGCTAAACTGTTACACGACCACAATCTCTGTCTAGAAGAGGAGCTCACTTTAACAATAATAGTTGTGGGAAGTGAGCTGTCAATAACAGTTGTGGAATCTCCTGCTTACCTGGATCAGTGATACTATCTACTTCCTCTTCCTCTAGATCTAGAGAAGACCTGTCCCTGTTCTCTTCTTTGACTGGACTCTCCTCATCGTTGACTCCGCTCTCCTTCACCTCCTCTTTGAGTGGTCTTTCCTCCGTCGCCTCTGTGATGGCTCTCTCCTCCTCCTCTTCCTCTTTGACTGCTCTCTCCTCCTCCGCCTCCACTTTGACTGCTCTTTCCTCCTCCGCCTCCTCTCCGACTGCTCTCTCCTCCTCCGCCTCCTTTCCGACTGCTCTCTCCTCCACCTCCTCTCCGACTGCTCTCTCCTCCTCCGCCTCCTCCTCTTTGACAGCCATCTCTTCCTCTAGGACTTCTGGCTCCTCTTTGACAGCCATCTCTTCCTCTAGGACTTCTGGCTCCTCTTTGACAATCACATTGAGTTGCAGTGGTTGACTGCAGTCCTCCAGCTTCACTGAGACCATCTCTGGACCCTGCTGTGAGCTTCTCTGGGCTGGAACACCACAGCCAGAACCCGGGGACTCTGTGGACTTGGGTTCAGACATGGAAGACTACAGATGGATTCAGAAGAGGAAGAACAAAAAGTGAAAGGTGAGTTTCACAAAACAGGCTGAGTTTCACTAGAACAGTTTTTCTAACAAAAAGGGATAGACCATGCATGCAAAATATTTCGGCTTCTAGGATTCTGCTAAGAAAATGTAGCTAGCTAACATTGCTATGGCGATGACAACGATCGCTAACGTTAGCCATTTGAGCTAACTGGGTTAACTTTAGCTTACTGTTAACTATTTTTTTTAGCTTTATTGGGTTAACTGCAGTTTACTGGTTCACCTTTCTCACTGCGGTGGGATGTGATCTAGCTAGATGGCTCAATTACAAGCACAAAGCTAAATTACAAGCACAAAGTTAGTTTAAAGCCGAACCAAAATGTGAATTTGTTTTGTAATCACACTGGACAAATGGCTAACTAAGTAAATTATTTGCTAAATTTGAAGTTAGGTAACTAAGGTTGGCTAGCTAGCTAACACACGGCCTGGCTAACTAGCCATGCTAACTTACTAACGTTAGCTAGTGATCAGTGTTGCCTGATTGAGATGAACAGTTCACACATCACATATCGGACATTGTTGACTTGATAAAAAAATTATGTGATCATTCACAATTAGCGTTAGCGTAGAGGTTGAAGATGACAACCTAGCAGTAACCCAGTTAGCACCTAGTAGCTAGCTAGCTAACTGTGTTAAACATGTGGCTTTTTGCCGAGACATGTTGATTGGGGGTAGGTCGACAAATAATCAGACTACTAAAAACAGTTAAAGTACATAGAATGTTATAAATTATGAAGTTAAATAATCTACATAATGACTTGAGCATGTAGAATAGATGTGGTTGTAAACACAATTTGCAAGTGTGTAACATGAAAGAATAACCTATAATTGCATTTGCAAACTTGTAACTTAATATTTGCATCTTTAAACCTGCGCATGTTAATTTCGCATGCTCAGTCTTTTGGCAGTGGTTTAGCGCCCAACCTTGACAAAAAAGATTTATAGATGTGCAAACAGCGTTTTGTAAGCAAGGAGAGCGAGAGAAGGAGCTCTGGGAGGTGGGACAGGTTTCTTTTTACCGATCAGATGAAGTTTCATAGACCAGCCATACTCTACAATGGTTGGTTGGTGACAGCTCACATGGGCCATGTTGTCTGGCGCAACCACCTGTCAATCACGACGTGCGTTACCAGGTTACCACTAAGACTGATTGCACAATGTCCACCTGTTAGCTGTGATGGCGGGTAAGTTTATAGGTATTTTATGTTACGTTTCCCAGCAAGAAACCAAACATTAACATTAACGCTCAAACAGAAGGGGAAACTAACAGAGTCGCTGACAACAACAACAACAACCACCTGAACGAAACAGGTGGGGTTCTAGGACAGGTTCTGAAAGACACTCATGGAGGTGTCCACTGAAAGTTGACTAGCAACAACAACTGGGACCAAAAAGACACACTAAATCTGCCCAAGAGGTACTAATGACTAATGAGATGACAAACCAGCACAGGTGAAACACCTTCTGACTAATGAGATGACAAGCCAGCACAGGTGAAACACCTTCTGACTAATGAGAAGACAAACCAGCACAGGTGAAACACATACTCACTAACGAGGTGAAACCAATTGGTGTGCCTAACGTGGCCAATCACAGGATAATCTACGATCCAGACTATCCTACCAACTGTACTATCTGGTGTGTTACCGAGTCGCGGCTGAACGATCCAGACTATCCTACCAACTGTACTATCTGGTGTGTTACCGAGTCGTGGCTGAACGATCCAGACTATCCTACCAACTGTACTATCTGGTGTGTTACCGAGTCGAGGCTGAACGATCCAGACTATCCTACCAACTAACTGTACTATCTGGTGTGTTACCGAGTCGCGGCTGAACGATCCAGACTATCCTACCAACTGTAATATCTGGTGTGTTACCGAGTCGCGGCTGAACGATCCAGACTATCCTACCAACTGTACTATCTGGTGTGTTACCGAGTCGAGGCTGAACGATCCAGACTATCCTACCAACTGTAATATCTGGTGTGTTACCGAGTCGCGGCTGAACGATCCAGACTATCCTACCAACTGTACTATCTGGTGTGTTACCGAGTCGAGGCTGAACGATCCAGACTATCCTACCAACTGTACTATCTGGTGTGTTACCGAGTCGAGGCTGAACGATCCAGACTATCCTACCAACTGTACTATCTGGTGTGTTACCGAGTCGAGGCTGAACGATCCAGACTATCCTACCAACTAACTGTACTATCTGGTGTGTTACCGAGTCGCGGCTGAACGATCCAGACTATCCTACCAACTGTACTATCTGGTGTGTTACCGAGTCGAGGCTGAACGATCCAGACTATCCTACCAACTGTACTATCTGGTGTGTTACCGAGTCGAGGCTGAACGATCCAGACTATCCTACCAATTGTACTATCTGGTGTGTTACCGAGTCGAGGCTGAACGATCCAGACTATCCTACCAACTAACTGTACTATCTGGTGTGTTACCGAGTTGCGGCTGAACGATCCAGACTATCCTACCAACTGTACTATCTGGTGTGTTACCGAGTCGAGGCTGAACGATCCAGACTATCCTACCAACTGTACTATCTGGTGTGTTACCGAGTCGCGGCTGAACGATCCGGACTATCCTACCAACTGTACTATCTGGTGTGTTACCGAGTCGAGGCTGAACGATCCAGACTATCCTACCAACTGTACTATCTGGTGTGTTACCGAGTCGTGGCTGAACGATCCAGACTATCCTACCAACTGTACTATCTGGTGTGTTACCGAGTCGCGGCTGAACGATCCAGACTATCCTACCAACTGTACTATCTGGTGTGTTACCGAGTCGAGGCTGAACGATCCAGACTATCCTACCAACTGTACTATCTGGTGTGTTACCGAGTCGAGGCTGAACGATCCAGACTATCCTACCAACTGTAATATCTGGTGTGTTACCGAGTCGCGGCTGAACGACGACACGGATAAAATAACTGCTGGTGGCTTTTGTGTTTCGGCAGGACAGAGCAGCTACGTCTGGTAAGACGAGGGGCGCGCGGGTGTGTCTATTTGTCAATAACTGCTAGTGCGCAATGTCTAATACTAAAGTCTTGAGGTATTGCTCGCCTGAGGTAGAGTACCTCATGATAAGTTGTAGACCAAACTATCTACCAAGAGAGTTCTCACCTGTACTTTCCGTAGCCGTCTATTTACCACCACAGACCGATGCACTGAGAGACGCACTCAACCAGCTGTATAAGGACATATTCAAACAGGAACACGCTCATCCAGAAGTGGCGCTCCTAGTGGTCGGGGACTTTAATGCAGGCAAACTAAAATCCATTGTACCTCGTTTCTCGTTCCAGGATGTCACATGTGCAACCAGAGGAAAATAAAATAAAATGAAATAATAAACTCTGGACCACCTTCACTCCACACACAGAGATGCATACAAAGCTCTCCTCGACCTCCACTTGGCAAATCTGACCATAATTCCATTCTTCTGATTCCTGCTTACAAGCAAAAACTAAAGCAGGAAGTACCAGTGACGTGCTCAATAACCGATGTGGTCTGATGAGGCAGATGGAACGCTACAGGACTGTTTAGCAGCACAGACTGGAATATGTTCCGCGATTCATCCAATGGCATTGAGGATTATACCACCTCATTGATGAAGCCAGTGACTAACTCCATTGACGATGTCGTCCCCACAGTGACAGTACGTACATATCCCAACAAGAAGCGAAGCTTCTCTTCGCTTTACAGTTGCCTCGGCAACGGACTCTGACAGGCTGGCGCGAGAACCACTAGAGCGAGCGGCTTCCTCTGTGGGCCAAAACAACCCCTTGACTATAAATACATAAATAAATACTATAAATACTATAAAATACTATAAATACAATATATAAGTACATGATGACAACATGATTATCTCACATTTCAGGTTGGCAACACAAGGACACCCAAACATCAGAAAAATATACGGTTCTATTAATACATAAAGTAGTGCCTCTTTTTCACAGCAACTATGTCCCTTTAACTTTGATGTTACAGACAAAGTAGGTCCAACAATGGTAGCCTGTCTCCTACTTCATCAGAAACTTTTCCATACAGGTATAAATTCATCATTATAATACCAACCTCTTGACCTGAGGGGGTTTATTTATTTAATGTATTATACTGTCTTTGTACTATGGTAACACACAATTAATAAAGATGGTATTATTTGATCAGTTTTGGTACCATTTATCATAATTGTGCAATACCATGGTTGAACATATAATGTAGTTGAAAACCATTGTATTTTCATGATCCACATGGTATGAATGCTGCAATACCACGGCATTATTTACAGACCACCTTTACTCTACCACGGCATTATTTACAGACCACCTTTACTCCACCATGGCATTATTTACAGACCACCTTTACTCTACCATGGCATTATTTGGGTGCATGGCAGTACCATCCACGGTGCATATCCATGGTTCAGAGTATACCATGGTATAAGTTTAAGTACCATAGAAGTACCTTGGTATGAATGAAAGTACCATTGTAGTACCATGGTATGAATGAAAGTACCATTGTAGTGCCATGGTATGAATGAAAGTACCATTGTAGTACCATGGTATGAATGAAAGTACCATTGTAGTGCCATGGTATGAATGAAAGTACCATTGTAGTGCCATGGTATGAATGAAAGTACCATAGAAGTACCATGGTATGAATGAAAGTACCATTGTAGTGCCATGGTAAAATTTTTGTCACCGGGGATATGGCCGATGTTCTCCGCTAGTGCCGATAACATACTGTTCGCTCAATTAAGTTAACAATTTGGATAACTAAAAGACCGATTGGAGTCTTTTCAGTGTCATCCCTTTACAGCAATAGGCATTTGCTTTTCAAACTGTTTTTCTGCGATTGTATTTTTTAAATATTGCGATATGCCCGGCTGGGTCTCTGCTTTTCACTGACAGTCGCACCTTAACAATGATCTATTTTGGTATTTGAAGCGCGCGCTGCCCAAATCGCGGGCCCTTCAGACGGTCGACAATGTCTTTTTATTTTTTTGTGCCCATATTATGCTTTCTAGTGTAGTAGCCTATTATGAATTATTTCTGTATAAACAGGAGTACGCTAATTAGGATATCATTTTCAATTTCCTTATGCCGTTTTAATGTGTCATAAACACAAGCAGTTATCATTTTTCATTGTCAAACAAAGCACGTAACCGCGCACCTATAGGCTACCCGCGGACATTCGTTCAGTCACAATAATTTCAGCATCCAAACCCCAATTTAATGACTGGAAAGAGATTCAAAACTACGTGTGGTGTATTGCAATTCTGCGATTGTCACAAGGCCTACACTTGTAGCCTGAATTTCAGTATCTACTGTTGTCCACGCGCACCTCGTACGCCCACTATATATTTTACCGGGACACCGTACCGGACCGCCTTACTTTCACCCCTGATTCAACTTCCTAATAAAGCTTAATCTTACCTTGGAACTTGACTTTGAGAAGGTGCTACCGATACTAGCTAGCCACTCCTCTTCGATGTTTAACGGCGTTTGGTATCCAATAAATGTTGCATTACCGCCACCTACTAGACTGGAGTATAACTCTCCCTTATACTTCGCTTTAAAAACATTATAATAATCTACAAATACCCTACACTCAAAGTTTAACTGCAGTTATACGCCACTATAACTGCAGTTACTATTCAAAAATACTGCAGTAAAAAAAATATTTTGTACGCAGTATTTGCAGCATACTGTAGTTGTACTGCACTTGTTTCCTTAAGGGGTCCTACCTCAGGGCAACAGCCTGAAAGGATGGGACACGTGTCCAGCGGCAATCCAATCAGCTGGTCTGGGGAGGTCTGCCCTGTTCTTCAGACTGAAGGTATTTGAAAGCTGGTGTGTTAGTTAGGAAGGAAGGAAGGAAGGAAGGAAGGAAGGAAGGAAGGAAGGAAGGAAGGAAGGAAGGAAGGAAGGAAGACACATTGAGCTTTATTATGTCACCTGATAAATACCAGAGGATATTAATTACATTTGAAAAATAAACTGGATTTATAAACGGTATACAAAAGTAATAAAGTATTTGAGCAACTAGTGATTTCTAGTATTTTTTTTTTATGTTAAAAGAGTGTGTAAGGGAGGAGACGACCTCTGAGACAGAGACTCTGCCTCTGGAGAGGAGACGACCTCTGAGACAGAGACTCTGCCTCTGGAGAGGAGACGACCTCTGAGACAGAGACTCTGCCTCTGGAGAGGAGACAACCTCTGAGACAGAGACTCTGCCTCTGGGGATGGACCTCATCACAAGCCTCAGTGACACTGGAGGTTTGGAATGTTTAAATGACCTTGTCCACTTTTAGCATACATTTATCAAGTATTATATTAGTTACGGGATTCTTCTTGTTACTTAATCTGAATGGCTTTGCTTTGTTACTGTCCCTGTATTGATTTTCAGTCTCTAGAGGAAATGTGGGAGATCCGGAGAATTCAAGACAAGAGCCCATCATCTCTCTCTGGCTGCAGACCAGGAGAAAGTGTATAATATAGCTTAGTAAATCTGTTCAGATCACACGTCGGCATTCCAACAGGAAACACTTACTTTTTCATTATTTATTTATTTAACCTTTATTTAACTAGTCAAGTCAGTTAAGAACAAATTCTTATTTTCAATGACGGCCTAGGAACAGTGGTTACCTTTCGGTTACTAGTCCAACACTCTAACCGCTGCCTCTAACCACTAGGCTACCCTGCCTCTAACCACTAGGCTACCCTGCCTCTAACCACTAGGCTACCCTGCCTCTAACCACCAGGCTACCCTGCCTCTAACCACCAGGCTACCCTGCCTCTAACCACTAGGCTACCCTGCCCCTAATCACTAGGCTACCCTGCCCCTAACCACTAGGCTACCCTGCCACTAACCACTAGGCTACCCTGCCTCTAACCACTAGGCTACCCTGCCTCTAACCACTAGGCTACCCTGCCCCATAACCACTAGGCTACCCTGCCTCATAACCACTAGGCTACCCTGCCTCATAACCACTAGGCTACCCTGCCTCTAACCACTAGGCTACCCTGCCTCTAACCACTAGGCTACCCTGCCTCTAACCACTAGGCTACCCTGCCTCTAACCACTAGGCTACCCCTAGGCTACCCTGCCTCTAACCACCAGGCTACCCTGCCTCTAACCACTAGGCTACCCCTAGGCTACCCTGCCTCTAACCACTAGGCTACCCTGCCTCTAACCACTAGGCTACCCTGCCTCTAACCACTAGGCTACCCTGCCTCTAACCACTAGGCTACCCTGCCTCTAACCACTAGGCTACCCTGCCTCTAACCACCAGGCTACCCTGCCTCTAACCACCAGGCTACCCTGCCGCCCTCATAGACAGAACAGATTGTTATTTTAGCCACTGGAGATGAAAGGTTGTCGTTTTGAGGAGGGAGGGAGAGCAGGCGACGGAGGGTAATGGATTTCACCAAGTTCATATCATCTGTGTATTATGTAAAGGGGTAAACGCAGACGTTCTGTACGTTACCTTGGAGATAATGGATGTGTATTATGTAAAGGGGTAAACGCCTCTGTTCTGTACATTACCTTGGAGATAATGGATGTGTATTATGTAAAGGGGTAAACGCCTCTGTTCTGTACATTACCTTGGAGATAATGGATGTGTATTATGTAAAGGGGTAAACGCCTCTGTTCTGTACATTACCTTGGAGATAATGGATGTGTATTATGTAAAGGGGTAAACGCCTCTGTTCTGTACATTACCTTGGAGATAATGGATGTGTATTATGTAAAGGGGTAAACGCCTCTGTTCTGTACATTACCTTGGAGATAATGGATGTGTATTATGTAAAGGGGTAAACGCAGACGTTCTGTACATTACCTTGGAGATAATGGATGTGTATTATGTAAAGGGGTAAATGCCTCTGTTATGTACATTACCTTGGAGATAATGGATGTGTATTATGTAAAGGGGTAAACGCAGACGTTCTGTACATTACCTTGGAGATAATGGATGTGTATTATGTAAAGGGGTAAACATAGAAAATCTTTGGAGGGAGTTGAAAGTCTGCGTTGCCCAGCAACAGCCCCAAAACATCACTGCTCTAAAGGAGATTTGCATGGAGCAATGGGCCAAAATACCAGCAACAGTGTGTGAAAACCTTCTGAAGACTTACAGAAAACGTTTGACCTCTGTCATTGCCAACAAAGGGTATATAACAAAGTATTGAGATAAACTTTTGTTATTGACCAAATACTTATTTTCCACCATATTTTGCAAATAAATTAATTAAAAATCCTATTTCTGGATTGTTTTTCCTCATTTTGTCTGTCATAGTTGAAGTGTACCTATGATGAAAATTACAGGCCTCTCTCATCTTTTTAAGTAGGAGAACTTGCACAATTGGTGACTGACTAAATACTTTTTTGCCCCACTGTAAGTATATTTCACCAATAACATTTACTTTTGATACTTAATAATAATTATATTTAGAACTGAATACTTAGACTTTTAAAAGGGTGACTTTCATTAAAAAGGTATCTATATTTTAACTCTAGTATTTTGTACAATTGGGTACTTTTTCCACCACTGCCTGTTTGGTTCTGTGTTCCTGCCGAGGAGATTGGTATAGTTTACCGCGTTCACTGCCTGTTTGGTTCTGTGTTCCTGCCGGGGAGATTGGTATAGCTTACCGCGTTCACTGCCTGTTTGGTTCTGTGTTCCTGCCGGGGAGATTGGTATAGCTTACCTCGTTCACTGCCTGTTTGGCCGGGCGGCCAGCTCTAGGAAGAGTCTTGGTGGTTCCAAACTTCTTCCATTTTAGAATGATGGAGGCCACTGTGTTCTTGGGGACCTTCAATGCTGCAGATATTCTTTGGTATCCTTCCCCAGATCTGTGCCTCGACACAATCCTGTCTCGGAGCTCCACAGATAATTCTTTCGACCTCATGTCTTGGTTTTTGCTGTGACATGCACTGTCAACTGTGGGATCTTATATAGACAGGTGTGTGCCTTTCCAAATCCTGTCCAATCAATTGAATTTACCACAGGTGGACTCCAATCAAGTTGTAGAAACATCTCAAGGATGATCAATGGAAACAGGATGCACCTGAGCTCAATTTCGAGTCTCATAGCAAAGGGTCTGAATACTTATGTAAATTAGGTGCTTTACGCCACTGACCTCGTTCTCTTTCAGTCACCCACGTGGGTATAACCAATGAGATGGGAGAGGCAGAACTTGCAGCGCGATCCGCGTCACTCGTTGGCGCGCGGTTTGGGTTCCGTGTAAAGCATTTCACTGTTGATCTACACCTGTTGTATTCAGCGCACGTGACAAATACAATTTGATTTGATGAACTGAAAATTACTAAATACAAAAATAACACAAAAATACACATTAATCAGGAATGTGATCAAATCTAGAGAGGATGTAGAGATCACCCTCTCGTGTTACAATTGCTTTATTCAATTACAATAACTTACCTCGTGCGCAGCTTGACCACGGAGTGCGACACATTGGGAACATCTGTCGTTTGTCTTATGGTCATATGACAATCTATGAGGAACCCAAGCTGCTCCTTGGTGATCGGATATCGCCTTCCCGCCAAAGGGGCTACGAAAATAAAATAAACAATCAATTAGCTACAACATGCACTGCTAAAAAACTGTTTTAGGTTAAAAGACCAAGAGCACCATACATAATTTAGGAACAGCATTAGAGAGATAAGCCAACCAAATGTTTTTTTTTCATTGACTTCGCTACATATTTTGCGAAATGCGCCTCTTTCAGGTTTGACACAGGAGATTTAACACAGGACAAGTAAATTATACAAAATCTCAGGCTTTACCACGCATGCCATTAAAAAAAATGATACACATGTAACAACTTGCAATCTTGGTTCCCGTTGCTGGATGTCCTTTGCCTCTTGCAGGAACTCCTCTGCAACAACAATTCAATTACTGATCTGATCTCTTTATCAATCAAATGCCCGCGGAAGGCTCCGCAACATGGTCTCCAGCCCGAAAAATAGACAGCATACCCGATGGGTCCAGTGACACTTCATTTGTATGTAACGTTAGCTAACAACCCCGAATGTGTTCGCTTGTCTAATATGCGACAACTCTCAGATACTTAGACCTATGACAATCGTGCATTGACAGGCGATGCAGTTTTAATAACTACTAGCTAAAAAAATTAATGGTTCTTCATACAGACATCCAGCTATAGTAACTTTAGCTGGTTAACGTTTTATAGATTCCATAACTAGATTACCACTCCCTATCAACACCTAGCTATTACACCACTCCCTATCAACACCTAGCTATTACACCACTCCCTATCAACACCTAGCTATTACACCACTCCCTATCAACACCTATCTGTTACACCACTCCCTATCAACACCTAGCTATTACACCACTCCCTATCAACACCTAGCTATTACACCACTCCCTATCAACACCCAGCTATTACACCACTCCCTATCAACACCTAGCTATTACACCACTCCCTATCAACACCTATCTGTTACACCACTCCCTATCAACACCTATCTGTTACACCACTCCCTATCAACACCTAGCTATTACACCACTCCCTATCAACACCTAGCTATTACACAACTCCCTATCAACACCTAGCTATTACACCACTCCCTATCAACACCTATCTGTTACACCACTCCCTATCAACACCTATCTGTTACACCACTCCCTATCAACACCTAGCTATTACACCACTCCCTATCAACACCTAGCTGGTACACCACTCCCTATCAACACCTAGCTATTACACCACTCCCTATCAACACCTAGCTATTACACCACTCCCTATCAACACCTAGCTATTACACCACTCCCTATCAACATCTAGCTATTACACCACTCCCTATCAACACCTAGCTATTACACCACTCCCTATCAACACCTAGCTATTACACCACTCCCTATCAACACCTAGCTATTACACCACACCCTATCAACACCCAGCTATTACACCACTCCCTATCAACACCTAGCTATTACACCACACCCTATCAACACCTAGCTATTACACCACTCCCTATCAACACCCAGCTATTACACCACTCCCTATCAACACCTAGCTATTACACCACTCCCCATCAACACCTAGCTGGCTAACATTAAGTTAAAGTCACCTGGCTATTTATGTTTGAAGTCCGTCTCTTCTGTCCGTGAGCAGCAATCAGAGATGGTCCATTCATAATGTTCAAGAAACTGTGCAGGCAACATTCCAAATAAACACATCAACAAACAAAACGCCTCACAGTCAACTCCAAAATACATCCATACACAGGCGGGAACAATCACCGACAGGATGTCATGCAAGGCTTCGGCTGTGAAATCATGAAGATCCCCAATAAAACGTTCAGCTGCGTTCACAATGAAAACAACTCCGACTGACTCCAACTGTGCTGTACAGTTTATGACCATGTGAGGGCGCTACAATCACTATGACAAAAATCGAGTCTTGGGGGTTTTCTAGTATCCACCACAACTTAATTTATCATGTTTCCCTTCTTCTTCGTCATGGTAACCCACGCATTGTCACTCTCTGCTATTATCTTCACCAGAAAATATATATATATAAATAAATAATTATCTTCACCAGACTAGCAGTTTTAAACCAAACATCCGCCTCCGCCATCTTGCCCAGTACATTTTTACTGGATCGGTGATGTTAATATACTCCATATTAATAGAATATTACTTATTATAACTTCATAGTAATAGAATAGTAATGTAGTAATATAGTAATATAGTAATATAGTGATATAGTAATATAACTTCATAGTAATAGAATAGTAATATAGTAATATAGTAATATAGTAATATATCTTCATAGTAATATAGTAATATAGTAATATAGTAATATAGTAATATAGTAATATATCTTCATAGTAATATAGTAATATATCTTCATAGTAATATAGTAATATATCTTCATAGTAATATAGTAATATATCTTCATAGTAATATAGTAATATAGTAATATAGTAATATATCTTCATAGTAATATAGTAATATAGTAATATAGTAATATAGTAATATAGTAATATAGTAATATAGTAATATAGTAATATATCTTCATAGTAATATAGTAATATAGTAATATATCTTCATAGTAATATAGTAATATAGTAATATAGTAATATAGTAATATAGTAATATAGTAATATAGTAATATAACTTCATAGTAATAGAATAGTAATATAGTAATATAGTAATATAGTAATATATCTTCATAGTAATATAGTAATATAGTAATATAGTAATATAGTAATATAGTAATATAGTAATATAGTAATATATCTTCATAGTAATAGAATAGTAATATAGTAATATAGTAATATAGTAATATAGTAATATAGTAATATATCTTCATAGTAATATAGTAATATATCTTCATAGTAATATAGTAATATAGTAATATAGTAATATAGTAATATAGTAATATAGTAATATAGTAATATAGTAATATAGTAATATATCTTCATAGTAATATAGTAATATAGTAATATAGTAATATAACTTCATAGTAATAGAATAGTAATATAGTAATATAACTTCATAGTAATATAGTAATATAGTAATATAGTAATATAACTTCATAGTAATATAGTAATATAGTAATATATCTTCATAGTAATATAGTAATATAGTAATATAACTTCATAGTAATATAGTAATATAGTAATATATCTTCATAGTAATATAGTAATATAGTAATATAGTAATATAGTAATATAGTAATATATCTTCATAGTAATATAGTAATATAGTAATATAGTAATATAGTAATATATCTTCATAGTAATATAGTAATATAGTAATATAGTAATATAGTAATATATCTTCATAGTAATATAGTAATATAGTAATATATCTTCATAGTAATATAGTAATATAGTAATATAGTAATATAGTAATATATCTTCATAGTAATATAGTAATATAGTAATATAGTAATATAACTTCATAGTAATATAGTAATATAGTAATATAGTAATATATCTTCATAGTAATATAGTAATATAGTAATATAGTAATATATCTTCATAGTAATATAGTAATATAGTAATATAGTAATATAGTAATATAGTAATATAGTAATATAGTAATATAGTAATATATCTTCATAGTAATATAGTAATATAGTAATATAGTAATATAGTAATATAGTAATATAGTAATATAACTTCATAGTAATATAGTAATATAGTAATATAGTAATATATCTTCATAGTAATATAGTAATATAGTAATATATCTTCATAGTAATATAGTAATATAGTAATATATCTTCATAGTAATATAGTAATATATCTTCATAGTAATATAGTAATATAGTAATATATCTTCATAGTAATATAGTAATATAGTAATATAGTAATATAGTAATATAACTTCATAGTAATATAGTAATATAGTAATATATATTCATAGTAATATAGTAATATAGTAATATATCTTCACAGTAATATAGTAATATAGTAATAGAATAGTAACTGGTAAATATAGTGTGGTCTTAGAGCGTCTGGTTTCAGTTAAAGACATTCCACAGTCATTACAACATGAACTATGTGGGGTACTGTAACTACTAAACACACACACACACACACACACACACACACACACACACACACACACACACACACACACACACACACACACACACACACATACCCACACACACACACACACACACACACACACACACACACACACACACACACACACACACACACACACACACACACACACACACACACACACACACACACAGGGGGGATGAAAAACTCTACTACAGAACCTAAACATGACCTGCTGGGGGAGAGATAGAAGGAGAGAGACAGAGAGACAGAGAATGAGAGAGTGAGATGGAGAGGGAGAGAGACAGAGAGACAGAGAATGAGAGAGTGAGATGGAGAGGGAGAGAGACAGAGAGACAGAGAATGAGAGAGTGAGATGGAGAGGGAGAGAGACAGAGAGACAGAGAATGAGAGAGTGAGAGGGAGAGGGAGAGAGACAGAGAGACAGAGAATGAGAGAGTGAGATGGAGAGGGAGAGAGACAGAGAGACAGAGAATGAGAGAGTGAGAGGGAGAGTCTATTGTTCTTGTGAAAGGAATTTGGACACATTATTGTGAACTCATTCTGTTTCTTCACTAACTACAAGAGAAGGAGAGGAGATGAGCAGTCCTACATCCTCAAACACACACAAGTGGCGACGCCACGCCTCCTAACCTCCATAAACTCCTTTTCAGATACAGAGGTAAAAACAGAGAGAGAGAGAGAGGTAAAGAGAGAGAGGTAGAGAGAGACAGAGAGAGAGAGAGAAGTAGAGAGAGAGAGAGAGGGAGAAAGGCAAAGAGAGAGAGGTAAAGAGAGGTAACGAGAGAGAGAGAGGTAAAGAGAGAGAGGTAGAGAGAGAGAGAGGTAGAGAGAGACAGAGAGAGAGAGAAGTAGAGAGAGAGAGAGGGGGAGAGAGGTAAAGAGAGAGAGGTAAAGAGAGGTAAAGAGAGAGAGAGAGAGAGGGAGAGAGAGAGCAGAAAAGAGAGAGAGAAAGAGAGGAAGAGAGAGATATGGTGAGTAATAAGGATGATTAGGTGAAAGGCTTGTTTCCATCTAAACACATCTTAAATTGCAATGTGTGTGTGTATGTGGTGTGAGCTTTTTTCACAACTTCTGTTTGCCACCTGACCAACATCGACAACATTAAAACCTCTCTAGGGTATGTAGAGACCTGTCCCACCTGACCAACATCGACAACATTAAAACCTCTCTAGGGTATGTAGGGACCTGTCCCACCTGGCCAACATCGACAACATTAAAACCTCTCTAGGGTATGTAGGGACCTGTCCCACCTCACCAACATCGACAACATTAAAACCTCTCTAGGGTATGTAGGGACCTGTCCCACCTGGCCAACATCGACAACATTAAAACCTCTCTAGGGTATGTAGGGACCTGTCCCACCTGACCAACATCGACAACATTAAAACCTCTCTAGGGTATGTAGGGACCTGTCCCACCTGGCCAACATCGACAACATTAAAACCTCTCTAGGGTATGTAGGGACCTGTCCCACCTGGCCAACATCGACAACATTAAAATCTATCTAGGGTATGTAGGGACCTGTCCCACCTGGCCAACATCGACAACCTTAAAATCTATCTAGGGTATGTAGAGACCTGTCCCACCTGACCAACATCGACAACATTAAAACCTCTCTATGGTATGAAGGGTCCTGTCCCCACCTGGCCAACATCCAGTGAGATTACAGAGCGCCAAATTCAAATACAGAAATACTCATTATAAAAATTCTGAAAAGATACAACTATTAAACAGGTTTAAAGACGAACTTCTTGTCAATCTAACCAAGGTGTCAGATTACAGACAGACACCGGACGCCAGTATCCAATTATTTTTTATTTTGTAGGAAACATTTCTAAAATATTTTTTTTTTACTTTGTCATTATGGTGTATTGTATGAACTTTTATCAAATCAAATCAACGTTTATTGGTCCCGTGCGCCAAATACAACAGGTGAAATGCTGACTTACAGGACTCTTATCACTCTCATCGTGATCTGCGTAAAACCTGCGCAGCAAAGACGCTCATAAACGAACATCAACGTATTTCTGCTCCGCTACAATTGTTGTGTTGTTGCTAGACTACTGATGCCAGAGAAAAACAACATCAAAGGATTTATGAAAGAGGACTATTAAATTATATTTCCATTTCTGCATCGTTTATTCCCGAGCAACGGTGTAATACGAGAGATTGTAGGTGTCTGCTGTGCTCGTAACGAAATCTAAAATAATCGCTTGTGGTAGGCTATAGCTGCGAGGCTATTGTTGCTTTCGTGTCGGTTTGAGGACAGGCATTTGATTATGTTTTGATCTCAAAGTAAGAGGTGTTTATTTTATTTTATATCTCTACCAAATGCTTGTTTTTCCCCGCAGCTATAGCTAAAGCAAACGTGTCAACGTGAACGAAATGAAGCACAGGAAAATGACAAGAACACGCAAGGAGAGGTTCTCCAACTGTCCAATTTCTCCAAAGAGAGATTAGTTTATTATGTTATAATCTGTATCCAACTTCAACGATGTCTCTCGTGGCCAGCGATATCCCGACGGACGAAGACCTAGAAGATCTGGTGTGTTGTTTTACGACATTACTGATGTAGTTATCTACTGTAGTACCACTTCTGTAGATTGGATACTGTTTTAGTTATCTACTGTAGTACTACTTCTGTAGATTGGATACTGTTTTAGTTATCTACTGTAATACTACTATTGTAGATTGGATACTGTTTTAGTTATCTACTGTAGTACTACTTCTGTAGATTGGATACTGTTTTAGTTAACTACTGTAGTATCACTTCTGTAGATTGGATACTGTTTTAGTTATCTACTGTAATACTACTTCTGTAGATTGGATACTGTTTTAGTTATCTACTGTAATACTACTTCTGTAGATTGGATACTGTTTTAGTTATCTACTGTAGTACTACTTCTGTAGATTGGATACTGTTTTAGTTAGCCTCTGTAGTACTACTTCTGTAGATTGGATACTGTTTTGCGACATCACCGTGACAGCAGTTATTGTCCTGCTACTCTATTAGCCTACCGTAAGTTGTATAGATAGACTCACTAACTAATTCTCCTCTCCTTGTTTCCAAGGTTGAGGATGGACTTTCTCTTGCTACCTACATATCAGACTCTGGAAAGGTGAGATTACTTTCTCTTCCCCGTGTGTGTGTGTGTGTGTGTGTGTCTCTAACCCTGTGTCTCTAACCCTTGTTTTGTGTCTCAACAGAAAGCCAGGAAAAAGAAGCTGTCTGGTAAACCTCCCCCTTCTCCCAGTAAGACCAGCTATCATCTACAATACATCTGACTTTAAACTTCAAATTCAACTCCATTGCTTTTACCACCCTAACTTTGTTGTGTGTGTGTGTGTGTGTGTGTGTGTGTGTGTGTGTGTGTGTGTGTGTGTGTGTGTGTGTGTGTGTGTGCGTGCGTGCGTGCGCAGGGTCTCCGTATCTCTCCAGTATGGATGTGAACCAGAGGAGATCAGCGGTGTCAGCTTGGAGGCCCCTGAGAGGAACTCTGGGGGAGAGGGGGGAGGCCCTAGCGGGGAGAGGTGACACTCTGTTGGAGAGGGGTGAGGCAGCTCGGACCCCCAGAGAGAACTGTCTGGCTTCGCTAAGCAACGGGCACGGTGGGTATCATGGAAATATAAACAGAACTTTTTCACCGTAGAAACCAGCTCTTTACTAACATACCAATGTGTCTGTATGTAACAGTATAATTTTAAACCGTCCCCTCGCCCATACCCGGGCGCGAACCAGGGACCTTCTGCACACATCAACAACAGTCACCCATGAAGCATCGTTACCCATCGCTCCACAAAAGCCGCGGCCCTTGCAGAGCAAGGGGAACTACTACTTCAAGGTCTCAGAGCAAGTGACGTCACTGATTGAAACGCTATTTAGCGCCCACGCTAACTAAGCTAGCCGTTTCACATCTGTTACATGTACTACAGAGAGACAACTCTATTCCTAAACCTCCATAGAAACCAGAGAGACAACTCTATTCCTAAACCTCCATAGAAACCAGAGACACCTCTATTCCTAAACCTCCATAGAAACCAGAGACAACTCTATTCCTAAACCTTCATAGAAACCAGAGAGACAACTCTATTCCTAAACCTCCATAGAAACCAGAGAGACAACTCTATTCCTAAACCTCCATAGAAACCAGAGAGACAACTCTATTCCTAAACCTCCATAGAAACCAGAGAGACAACTCTATTCCGAAACCTCCATAGAAACCAGAGAGACAACTCTATTCCTAAACCTCCATAGAAACCAGAGAGACAATTCTATTCCTAAACCTCCATAGGGACACACACAGTTATTCAGCCAGTGTGGTATCTTGTTGCATGTTATTTCAGCTGACAGCTTGTAGGGTTTTGTTGACCCTAGTGATATGTCTTGCTCAGAGGGGAACCATGTATTTCACAACATTATTCATTATAGGTCTACCATTGTATTAAAAATGTTATTCTCTTTCTCTCTCTCTCTCTGTCCCTCTCTCGCTCCCCTCTCCATCCCTCCTTCCTTCCCTCCCTCTCCACCCCCCCCTTCATTCCTTCCTCTCTCTTTCTCTTTCTCTAGGTCTGTCCCAGTCTCTGAGAGTTGACTTTGACACAACACACACCTCAGCCTCTCTCCTCTCTCTCTCTAGGTCTGTCCCAGTCTCTGAGAGTTGACTTTGACACAACACAAACCTCAGCCTGTCTCTCCTCTCTCTCTCTAGGTCTGTCCCAGTCTCTGAGAGTTGACTTTGACACAACACACACCTTAGCATCTCTCTCCTCTCTCTCCTGTCTCTCCTCTCTCTCTCTAGGTCTGTCCCAGTCTCTGAGAGTTGACTTTGACACAACACAAACCTCAGCCTGTCTCTCCTCTCTCTCTCTAGGTCTGTCCCAGTCTCTGAGAGTTGACTTTGACACAACACACACCTTAGCCTCTCTCTCCTCCCTCTCCTGTCTCTCCTCTCTCTCTCTAGGTCTGTCCCAGTCTCTGAGAGTTGACTTTGACACAACACACACCTTAGCCTCTCTCTCCTCTCTCTCCTGTCTCTCCTCTCTCTCCTGTCTCTCCTCTCTCTCTCTAGGTCTGTCCCAGTCTCTGAGAGTTGACTTTGACACAACACACACCTCAGCCTCTCTCTCCTCTCTCTCGTCTCTCTCTAGGTCTGTCCCAGTCTCTGAGAGTTGACTTTGACACAACACACACCTCAGCCTCTCTCTCCTCTCTCTCGTCTCTCTCTAGGTCTGTCCCAGTCTCTGAGAGTTGACTTTGACACAACACACACCTCAGCCTGTCTCTCCTCTCTCTCCTGTCTCTCCTCTCTCTCTCTAGGTCTGTCCCAGTCTCTGAGAGTTGACTTTGACACAACACACACCTCAGCCTGTCTCTCCTCTTCTCCCTGCACTCCAGAGTATCTCCAACAGGCTCTTGGCATTAAGAAACCCAAATACCTGCACTCCTCATCCAATGGTGTGTGTTCTGTGTGGTTGTGTGTGTTCTATTCTGTGTGCGTGTGTTGCGTGGTTGTGTGTATTATATTCTATGTGCATGTGTGTGTGCGCTGTATGTGTGTTATTCTACAGTGTAACAGTTATTCGACAGTTATTCTACAGTGTAACAGTTATTCCACAGTTATTCCACAGTTATTCTACAGTTATTCTATAGTGTAACAGTTATTCTACAGTTATTCTACAGTGTAACAGTTATTCCACAGTTATTCTACAGTTATTCTACAGTTATTCTACAGTTATTCCACAGTTATTCTACAGTGTAACAGTTATTCTACAGTTATTCTACAGTGTAACAGTTATTCTACAGTTATTCTACAGTGTAACAGTTATTCCACAGTTATTCCACAGTTATTCTACAGTTATTCTACAGTGTAACAGTTATTCTACAGTTATTCTACAGTGTAACAGTTATTCCACAGTTATTCTACAGTTATTCTACAGTTATTCTACAGTTATTCTACAGTTATTCTACAGTGTAACAGTTATTCTACAGTTATTCTACAGTGTAACAGTTATTCCACAGTTATTCCACAGTTATTCTACAGTTATTCTACAGTTATTCTACAGTGTAACAGTTATTCTACAGTAATTCCACAGTTATTCTACAGTTATTCTACAGTGTAACAGTTATTCTACAGTTATTCCACAGTTATTCCACAGTTATTCTACAGTTATTCTACAGTGTAACAGTTATTCTACAGTTATTCCACAGTTATTCTACAGTTATTCTACAGTGTAACAGTTATTCTACAGTTATTCCACAGTGTAACAGTTATTCTACAGTTATTCCACAGTTATTCTACATTGTAACAGTTATTCTACAGTTATTCAACAGTTATTCTACAGTTATTCTACAGTGTAACAGTTATTCTACAGTTATTCTACAGTTATTCTACAGTGTAACAGTGTAACAGTTATTCTACAGTGTAACAGTTATTCTACAGTGTAACAGTTATTCTACAGCTATTCTACAGTTATTCTACAGTGTAACAGTGTAACAGTTATTCTACAGTGTAACAGTTATTCCACAGTGTAACAGTTATTCTACAGTGTAACAGTTATTCTACAGTGTAACAATCATTCTACAGTGTAACAGTTATTCCACAGTTATTCTACAGTTATTCTACAGTTATTCTACAGTTATTCTACAGTGTAACAGTTATTCTACAGTTATTCCACAGTTATTCTACAGTTATTCTACAGTGTAACAGTTATTCTACAGTTATTCCACAGTTATTCTACAGTTATTCTACAGTGTAACAGTTATTCTACAGTTATTCTACAGTTATTCCACAGTTATTCCACAGTTATTCTACAGTTATTCTACAGTTATTCCACAGTTATTCTACAGTTATTCTACAGTGTAACAGTTATTCTACAGTTATTCCACAGTTATTCTACATTGTAACAGTTATTCTACAGTTATTCCACAGTTGTTCTATAGTTATTCTACAGTGTAACAGTTATTCTACAGTTATTCTACAGTTATTCTACAGTGTAACAGTGTAACAGTTATTCTACAGTGTAACAGTTATTCCACAGTTATTCTACAGTTATTCTACAGTGTAACAGTGTAACAGTTATTCTACAGTGTAACAGTTATTCCACAGTGTAACAGTTATTCTGCAGTGTAACAGTTATTCTACAGTTATTCCACAGTTATTCTACAGTGTAACAGTTATTCTACAGTGTAACAGTTATTCTACAGTTATTCTACAGTGTAACAGTTATTCTACAGTTATTCTACAGTGTAACACTTATTCCACAGTTATTCTACAGTTATTCTACAGTGTAACAGTTATTCTATAGTGTAACAGTTATTCTACAGTTATTCTACAGTTGTTCTACAGTGTAACAGTTATTCTACAGTTATTCCACAGTTATTCTACAGTTATTCTACAGTGTAACAGTTATTCTACAGTTATTCCACAGTGTAACAGTTATTCTACAGTTATTCCACAGTTATTCTACATTGTAACAGTTATTCTACAGTTATTCAACAGTTATTCTACAGTTATTCTACAGTGTAACAGTTATTCTACAGTTATTCTACAGTTATTCTACAGTGTAACAGTGTAACAGTTATTCTACAGTGTAACAGTTATTCTACAGTGTAACAGTTATTCTACAGCTATTCTACAGTTATTCTACAGTGTAACAGTGTAACAGTTATTCTACAGTGTAACAGTTATTCCACAGTGTAACAGTTATTCTACAGTGTAACAGTTATTCTACAGTGTAACAATCATTCTACAGTGTAACAGTTATTCCACAGTTATTCTACAGTTATTCTACAGTTATTCTACAGTTATTCTACAGTGTAACAGTTATTCTACAGTTATTCCACAGTTATTCTACAGTTATTCTACAGTGTAACAGTTATTCTACAGTTATTCCACAGTTATTCTACAGTTATTCTACAGTGTAACAGTTATTCTACAGTTATTCTACAGTTATTCCACAGTTATTCCACAGTTATTCTACAGTTATTCTACAGTTATTCCACAGTTATTCTACAGTTATTCTACAGTGTAACAGTTATTCTACAGTTATTCCACAGTTATTCTACATTGTAACAGTTATTCTACAGTTATTCCACAGTTATTCTATAGTTATTCTACAGTGTAACAGTTATTCTACAGTTATTCTACAGTTATTCTACAGTGTAACAGTGTAACAGTTATTCTACAGTGTAACAGTTATTCCACAGTTATTCTACAGTTATTCTACAGTGTAACAGTGTAACAGTTATTCTACAGTGTAACAGTTATTCCACAGTGTAACAGTTATTCTGCAGTGTAACAGTTATTCTACAGTTATTCCACAGTTATTCTACAGTGTAACAGTTATTCTACAGTGTAACAGTTATTCTACAGTTATTCTACAGTGTAACAGTTATTCTACAGTTATTCTACAGTGTAACACTTATTCCACAGTTATTCTACAGTTATTCTACAGTGTAACAGTTATTCTATAGTGTAACAGTTATTCTACAGTTATTCTACAGTTGTTCTACAGTGTAACAGTTATTCTACAGTTATTCTACAGTGTAACAGTTATTCTACAGTGTAACAGTTATTCTACAGTTATTCTACAGTGTAACAGTTATTCTACAGTTATTCCACAGTGTAACAGTTATTCTACAGTTATTCTACAGTGTAACAGTTATTCTACAGTTATTCTACAGTGTAACAGTTATTCTACAGTTATTCTACAGTGTAACAGTTATTCTACAGTTATTCTACAGTGTAACAGTTATTCTACAGTTATTCTACAGTGTAACAGTTATTCTACAGTTATTCTACAGTGTAACAGTTATTCTACAGTTATTCTACAGTGTAACAGTTATTCTACAGTTATTCTACAGTGTAACAGTTATTCTACAGTTATTCTACAGTGTAACACTTATTCCACAGTTATTCTACAGTTATTCTACAGTGTAACAGTTATTCTATAGTGTAACAGTTATTCTACAGTTATTCTACAGTTGTTCTACAGTGTAACAGTTATTCTACAGTTATTCTACAGTGTAACAGTTATTCTACAGTGTAACAGTTATTCTACAGTTATTCTACAGTGTAACAGTTATTCTACAGTTATTCCACAGTGTAACAGTTATTCTACAGTTATTCTACAGTGTAACAGTTATTCTACAGTTATTCTACAGTGTAACAGTTATTCTACAGTTATTCTACAGTGTAACAGTTATTCTACAGTTATTCTACAGTGTAACAGTTATTCTACAGTTATTCTACAGTGTAACAGTTATTCTACAGTTATTCTACAGTGTAACAGTTATTCTACAGTGTAACAGTTATTCTACAGTTATTCTACAGTGTAACAGTTATTCCACAGTTATTCTACAGTTATTCTACAGTGTAACAGTTATTCTATAGTGTAACAGTTATTCTACAGTTATTCTACAGTTGTTCTACAGTGTAACAGTTATTCTACAGTTATTCTACAGTGTAACAGTTATTCTACTACAGTGTAACAGTTATTCTACAGTGTAACAGTTATTCTACAGTTATTATACAGTGTAACAGTTATTCTACAGTGTAACAGTTATTATACAGTGTAAAAGTTATTATACAGTGTGTAACAGTTATTCTCCCTCCAGACTTCAGAGAGAAGGAGGACATGTACGATGAGATCATCCACCTCAAGAAGGTAAAGAACCACACACACACACACACACACACACACACACACACACACACACACACACACACACACACACACACACACACACACACACACACACACACACACACACACACACACACACACACACACACACACACAAAGATATGTTTTAATAGTTAGGCAAGTTAGCTGGCTAACTCATTGCCCCTACTTTGTAGTAGGTATTGGACATGTAGAACTTTGTAGTAAATGGCAGAACACACACCTGGCTTTAACCCTGAACTCAGAGGAATTGATCAGGTCTGTTTGTTCCTCTCCAGAGTCTTCAGGCCCAGAAGTCCGAGAAGGACAGGATGAAGGCCAAACTACGGCGTCTGGAGGAGGACAAAACTAAGAAAGACAAGCAAATAGAACAGCTGCTGGATCCCACCA